>NC_053025.1:375354594-375525410 GCF_003073215.2 Triticum urartu | reverse complement strand
CCGCGCGCTTGGAGACTCAGGAGGGGGTGCCGGTCCAGAATGCATGGAACATCCAGCACCTCCGGAGGTTCTACCCCTAAAAAGGCCCAGAGCCTGTGAAGAAGGCGAATGCCTGTGAAGATTATCCTTTTTGGAAAAGGCCCAGAGCCTGTGAAGAAGGCGAATGCATGTGAAGCTGTCGCGTTTGGGAAAAGGCCCGAAGCCTGTGAACAGGGCAAATGCCCGTGAAGCCTGCTCCCCCCAAGAAAGTCCCGGAGCCTGTGAAGAAGGCCAACGCCTGTGAAGCTCGCCGCCTGTGACACTCTCACGTAATAATGAGATGGGGCCGTACACGCCCCGGAGTCTCAGGAGCGCCGGCCTCAGGCCTTGGGGCTCCCTCCCATGCCCAGTGGCAGCACTTAGCTTTGCGCTGGTGAGAAGACGTCGAAGACTAGATTAGGTGCCGGACGCGGCTTTTTCATTTGCTTTCCGCAGTTGGCTTGTTCATTCTCATTCGAAGTTTTATTGAAGTTGTTGCCGTCTTTCACTTGTGGTTCTTCGACTTTTCACTCTCCTGCCTCGATTTCTCTTATGCAAGGCCTCGCGAGGGGGGCAGCCGAGGGCCCTCGTGAGTGTTTCCGTCCTAGTCGTTCAAAGGTTTCACGACCTGGGTCCATTATAGGAGCACCCCTCCAATTCGTGCCCCACGGGCACCGCGACACGAACACAGGGCCTGGGTCGGTCACCCCCCCCACGGCTGGGGCCGGGAACTATCCACGCGCGGGCACGTAGCCGAAAGGCACAATAACGGAAGCAAAGCAATGATTAACAGCAATAACCCAAACACGCCCCCGCGGGGCTCCACGCTACTATCTTTTTACGCAGGAAAAAGGAAAAGAAAGAACAAATCAGGCGCAGCTCGCCTCACACCAGCCTGCAGGGAAGACTCGAGCTGCCTCTGGGGCTCAGGCAGACTCCCTCTCGCGCTTCACCGAGGCGCGATGGCGGGCAGACGCGCTACCACCTCCCAAGCAGGTACAACGGCGTGGAGGCTGACCGCGGCCACTACTAGAAGAGTCGCCGCCTGAAGAAGAACTGGTGAAGCTTGGGGAACCCCGAGCGCCGCCAATCACGCGAGCGCTGTCCTCTCCATCATCGCCGGGGCTGGGTCCCCGGCCGCGGTCGTCGTCCTTAGGGCAGAACCCTGCGCGGCGACCATCTTCCCCAAACACCCTCACGTAGAGGGTGGCATCGCCGTCAAACTTGAAGTGCAGGGTGCACCGACGGCTCAGGCCAAGCGCGCGGGCAAACGTCTGCCAACCGTGGGTCAAGGCCAGGCTCCCGGCCGCGGAGACCTCCAGTGAAGCCCATGAGGCCCGGCTGCAGCAGCCGTCTGCCTAAAGCCAGAGGCCGCCCGGGGTGCCGGCCAGAAGCTCGCCGAGGAGGAAGCGAGGAAGTTGAAGCCGGGTGCTAGTCGGCTCAGCCGACCACACAACGAACTCCGGCAGCACCTCTGCAGCGTGAAAGCGCGGCCTAGGGGAATGCGTGACCGAAGCGCGCCCCCCGGCCGCAGCAGTCCACCCGTCACCATGCTGGAAATCATCTCCACGGCCGCGGGGAGCTACCGTGGAGGCCACAGGATGTTTGCAAGGGCGCCCTCGGCCGCGCTTGGGCGGGGGAGAGGCAGGCTCAACCTGGCGAGCCTTCCCCTTCTCTGCGGCCGAGAACCTCCTCGACGGAGCGATGAAGAAGAAGGAGAAGCAAGGGGGGATGAACTGGAAGGGCGCGCGCCGCTCCGTACTTATAGCCGGCGAGGGCCAACCGTCGGCCCCCACGATCGCAGGAAATCATGACCTGCTTTGCATGCAGGGACTTGTCCAATCCGTGCAGTTGCCGAGGCGCCGTGGGGAAGTGGAGACGCCCACGTCCAATCAACCGCCACGCGGCGCCCAAGGCCGCAGGCTGTTAGGGCCCGCGGCGCGTCACTCTCGCCCTTTCGCCTCCCTGCATGGCCAAGTCTGGGCGCGCCTTGGGCCCGAGGGCTACTGTCGGCGTTCTGGGAACGGGGGTCCCCAGACTTGCCTGCCTGCGGCCTGCAGCGTGGCTCGAGGAGGGGCCCATCACGGCCCATCTTCATCAACACAGACCCAAGACCCTCGCGAGGGGCCAAGCCTCGCGGGGCGGACAACACGGAGCTTCCTTAGGCACGGCCTCATCAGGCTGGCTCGCGAGGAGGCGGAGAGATCAAGGCGGGGTACCTCATGAGGTGCCCGTGACGCAAGCCATGACGACCAAGGGCGCCAGGCGGGCGCCAGCCCGCGCAGTGTCCTCCTTTCCTCTTTGGTGCAAAGGGAGCAAGCGCAGGTGAGAGCATCAAGTAAAGGCACCCGTTTCGGTGCAACGAGACCAAGACCAGTCCAATGCAGCGAGGAAGTCATTGTGGATCCCAAGCCAGCGTCACCACCAGAGCCTTTGGCAGGCGAGGACCAACTTTAGTCAGGATAAGTGTACCAGATGTTCCCCTTCAAAATGGCCAATTGTTGGCGCCCTTCCCGCTCAATATTTGGGAAGAGGCCCAGGGCCTTTGCCTATAAATAGGACTAGCCACCCCCGGGGTAGAGGGGCAATCAAGAAGGGAGAATCTAGAAGCCAAGAGAGAAACCAGCTAGGATCGGATCGAGTAGCATCACACACACAGAGAGAGAGAAGGGCGACTGAACTCCTCCTAGCAGTTCATCCCCCCAGCCAAGAACAGACCCTCGCGAGGCTGTTCTTGCTTGTATTGCTCATCATCATCAGCCCAAGAGGCAATCCACCACACCACACACTGGAGTAGGGTATTACACGACAACGGTGGCCCGAACCAGTATAAACCCTGTGTCTCTTGTGCTGTTCTTTCCATCGCTTAGATCTTAGCGAGGCGGAGGGGTGCAGGTAGGTAGAAGGCGAAATCTCCACGCGCACCCCAGTGTTCGAACCTCAAGGGTCTGCCGGAACCCGAAATCCGACACGTGCTAAAACTTGGTTTTCATCCCTGCCGAGAAATAGTATTGATTCTTGGAATAAGTGCAAGGATGCTTTTATTGCCAAGTATTTTCCTCCTGCGGAAATTATTTCTCTTAGAAATCAAATCATGAATTTTAAGAAACTTGATCATGAACCTATTGCACAGTCTTTGAATTGAATGAAATTAATGATAAGAAATTGCCCCACTCATGGTTCAAGCTTATGCATGATCATACAATTTTTTTATGCGGGATTAAACTTTGTTTCTGCAAATCTTTTAGATTCTGTAGCGTGGGGTACCTTTATGGAAATCACATTAGGTGAAGTTACAAAACTCCTTGATAATAATATGGAAAATTATTCACAATGGCACACTAAAATAACTCCAACTACTAAGAAGGTGAATTTTGTACAAGAAATTAACACTTTGAGTGATAAAATGGATGCGCTTATGAAAATGATTGCTAGTGAGAGTGCTCATTTTGATCCTAATGATGTGTCACAGTCTACTTCGGTTGAGCAAAATAATGATTCAGTTGATGTAAATTTTATCTCTCGAATATAGAGCTAATTTTAATCATAAGCCATTTCCTGGAAATTCCTCTAATAATTATGGCAACTCCTATGGTAATTCTTATTAGGATGCCCTCTAATCTTTAAAGTAATATTAAATAACTTATTAATTCTCTAAAGATTTTTAATACTGTGATAGAGGAAAAATTGAACAAAGTTGATGATATGGCTAGAAATATGGATAGAATGCTCATGATGTGGAAAATCTCAAATATAAAATTTTGCCACCCAAGCTTTATATTAATGAGTGTATTAAAGCTATTTATGTCTCCATTAATGCAAGTAAAGAGAGAACCGCTAGGTTGAGAGGTAAGCGGGAATTCCTATTAAAAGTGATTCCACCTAGTTTTTACTGTAATCATGATGAAGATATTAAAATGACTGGTATCTCACCCATTGAATGTTTAATTAGTAATATAAAACTTGATGAAAAAGGGACTCAAGATGAGTCTAGTTTAGCTACAAGGCATCTCAATTGTTCGGAGGGTGAAAATCTTAATGAAAAAATTGATAAAAGTGGGTTTGGAGAGGTCAAAACATTAACTACTCATGTGCCCAATACTTTGGATTTCAAGGATTTTAATTACGATAGTTGTTCTTCACTTGAACGTATTTCCTTGTTGCAATCCATGATAAATTCACCCAATTCTTTTGAAGAAAATAAATCTTATATTGAACATATCATAGAAGCTATGATGAAAGCTTTAGAAGAAAAGCTAGAATTGGATATTTCAATACCTGGGAAATTATATGATGAACGGGAACCTAATATTAAAATAAAGATTAAAAATTATGAGTGCAATGCTTTACGTGATTTGGGTGCTAGCATTTCCACTATACCAAAATCTTTATGTGATGTCCTAGGTATTCATCATTTGGATGAATGTTCCCTTAATTTACACTTAGCAGATTCCACTATTAAGAAACCTTTGGGTAAAATAAATGATACTCTTATGCTTGTAAATAGAAATTACGTGCCCATTGATTTCATTGTGCTTGATACTAATTGCAATACATATTGTCCTATAATACTTTGTAGGCCTCTCCTACGTACCATAAGTGCTATTATTGATATGAAAGAACGTAATATAAGATTCCAATTTCCATTAAAGAAATGAGGAATGTAACACTTCCCCAAAAAGATAATTAAGCCACCATATAAATCTATTATGAGGGACACCAATTGAATTAATCTGAAGGATGACAACACATGAAACTATGTATCATGCCTAGCTAGGGCATAAAACAATAGCACTTTTTGGGAGGCAACCCAGTAGTTATCGTTATTTTCTGTTTTTGAGTGTTCACACAATTATGCTACTATTACAGTTGTGTTTTTGTGTTTAAATTAGTGTTTTTGCCAAGTAAAGCCTTTGGGATGATTTGGTTGATAGTTTATTTGATTCTGTAAAAATAGAAACTTCTGTGCCCAGCAGCAGAATTGTTTAATTTAAGCGGAACGTGATAAAATCCAGAAATTATTTACACATGATTTGTATGCAGATTCCCACGTTGTCCTAATTTTGCAGAATTTTTGGAGTTACAGAAGTATTGCATTTGTCCTTATCATTACAGACTATTCTGTTTGACAGATTCTGTTTTATTTGCACTGTTTGCTTGTTTCAATGAATCTACGGATTGTGTCGGGGGGTATAAGTCATGATGAAGTTAGAACACAGTAAGTATTGTGCAGTAATAAAATATGAATGGGTTTAAAACAGTGCCTAATGTTTACGATTTGCTTGTTATACCAACGGATCTCATGAGTTTTCTATTTAGTTTTGTGTGTTGAAGTCTTCAAGTTTTAAGTGAGATCAAGATGGATGAAGGAATAAGGACTGGAAAGACCATAAGCTTTGTGAAGCCCAAGGCACCCAAAGTAATATTCAAGGACACCCAAGACTCTAAGCTTGGAGATGCCCTGGATAGCATCCACTCTTTCTTCTACCAACCATCAATTAATTACTTGGTGCTATATTTTTATTCATCATATGATATGAGTTTTGCTTGGAGCACCGTGTATTATGTGAGTATTTGCTTTGTTTGCTTTTCAGTTTGACACAATCATCTTTGATGGACACACCTTTTGAGAGGGACACACATTTATTCGTGATTTGTTAGAATACTCTTTGTGCATCACTTATATCTTTTAGAGAACGGCCGTGGTTATATTTTAAAGAAATAATTATACTCGCATGTTTCACTTATGTCAATTTGAGAGTTTGATAATAACAATGTCAATATGCATGGATCATGAAATTGGTCCTAATATGATAGGTAGTCAAGAAGTTTGATTCCTTGGAATAGTTTTGCAATATAGAGATGGTAATATGTGGGAGGTACTAGTGAATGATTGTGGTTTAATAAGAATATTTGTGTTATGGTTTGTGATTAACGAAGCATGCAGGTATAGTCTCTCCATGTGCTAAGAAGTTAGATCATGATTTGTTATGTAGTGTATTCCTTTGCTTGAAGGTCAGGGCGCGCGATGGTTAACTCGTACCAACCTTCCCCCTAGAGGTATGCGTAGCAGTACTTTGCTTTGAGGGCTAATAGACTTTCGCAATAAGTATGTGAATTGTTTATGACTAATGTGAGTCCATGGATTATACGCACTCTCACCTTTTTGCCATTTGCTAGCGTCTTCGGTACCGTGCATTGCCCTTCGTCACCTTGATATGTGGTGAAAACTATGCCGGTGCATCCAAACCCCATGATATGATATGCTCTATCATACATAAGCATCATTATATGTAACAGCCTGGATTTTTGCCCTTTTCTTTTTCCTTTGATTTTCTTGGATTTCCAGTTTTGTTTTGCTTTTCCGTGGCTATGTGGTTCTGATACTTGGGAAGATCATGTCTTCCTAGGTCTTATAGTGGCTTGTCACCCTCTTCATCATCCCATGATCATGCCATTTCCATCCTTGACCTAACCAAAAATTCTTTGGTTGGGAATATTCCTTTTCTGATAAAGGAATAACCCTTTAAAACCCTAGGTTGTCAAGCAACCTATATTTCTGTCACTCCTAAAATTCCCAAATAATTCTCATAAATTGTTTGGGTCCTATCTTCCTCCAATATGGCAAAATATATCTTTGGCCATGTTTCCCATCATGCTCAATAAATTCATTTCCTATTCTGTCCTAAATTGCACATTGTGAAGGAAGTGCTATTTATCTTTGCCCATTTGAACCCAAATTTCTTGGACATATTTTCCTGTCCAAATAATTGACCTGTGCCAAAATTCAACTCAATTTACCTAATATTCCTGAGCAATTTTTCAAAGTTCCTGTTTGAGGGAAGTGATTGTGAAGGAAGTACAAGCTAGGTATATCCAAATGAGTTGCAAACTTTGCAAGGTCCTTCCTATATTCAAATAATGACTCTCCACCAAATATGAGATCATGTAACTCATCTATGTGAGCTCAGCTCCAAATCTTAGTTTCTGGTCAGATTTTCAGTTTCTGATGCAACTATATTTAATATTGCTTCAATTAAGCTGAAAATTTACCAGGACATGCTTCTCTCTATATTAACTCCCTCCACCAAGTTTTACCTCAATTGGTTAATCCAATTTCCCTGAGCAATTTTTCCAAGTTTGTGTCCAGAATGAAGCTTTTTGAAGCAAGTGCCAGTTTGGTATATCCAAATGGCATGAAACGTTTACAAAAACTTCATATCATCATATAACCCCTCTCTTCCAAATTTCAGCTCACAGAGATCAAGTGTGTGAGTGTATCATCCAAATCCCTGTTTTTGGCCAGATTTGCACTTTCTACTGCAACCCTCATCTAAACTCCTCCTCTTAGTCTGATTTTTGGTGATCAGCATCATCTTAGTATGTGATCATCATCAGACAAACTAGTTACTGATACGTCTCCAACGTATCTATAATTTTTGATTGTTCCATGCTATTATATTATCAACCCTGGATGTTTTATATGCATTTATATGCTATTTTATATGATTTTTGGGACTAACCTATTAACCCAGAGCCCAGTGTCAGTTTCTGTTTTTTCCTTGTTTTAGAGTATCGCAGAAAAGGAAAATCAAATGGAGTCCAATTGACCTGAAACTTCACGGAACTTATTTTTGGAAGGAAAGCAACCAGGGAGACTTGGAGTCCATGTAAGGGAAGCTTCGAGGAGGCCACGAGGTAGGGGGTCACGCCCACCCCCCTGGGCGCGCCCTCCACCCTCGTGGGCCCCCTGACGTACTTCTTCCGCCTATATATCTCCATACACCCTAAAAACTTCCAGGAGCACAATAGATCGGGAGTTCCGCCGCCGGAAGCCTCTGTAGCCACCGAAAGCCAATCTAGACCCGTTCCGGCACCCTGCCGGAGGGGGAATCCCTCTCCAGTGGCTATCTTCATCATCCGGGTGCTCTCCATGACGAGGAGGGAGTAGTTCTCCCTCGGGGCTGAGGGTATGTACCAGTAGCTATGTGTTTGATCTCTCTCTCTCGTGTTCTTGAGGTGATACGATCTTGATGTATCGCGAGCTTTGCTATTATAGTTGGATCCTATGATGTTTTCTCCCCCCTCTACTCTCTTGTAATGGACTGAGTTTCCCCTGTGAAGTTATCTTACCGGATTGAGTCTTTAAAGATTTGAGAACACTTGATGTATGTCTTGCCGTGCATATCTTTGGTGACAATGGGATACCACATGATTCACTTGATGTATGTTTTGGTGATCAACTTGCGGGTTCCGCCCATGAACCTATGCATAGGGGTTGGTGCACATTTCCGTCATGATTCTCCTGTAGAAACTATGGGGCACTCTTTGAGGTCCTATGTGTTGGTGGAATAGATGAATCTGAGACTATGTGATGCATATCGTATAATCATACCCACAGATACTTGAGGTGACATTGGAGTATCTAGGTGACATTAGGGTTTTGGTTTATTTGTGTCTGAAGGTGTTATTCTAGTAAGAACTCTAGGGCTATTTGTGACACTTATAGGAATAGCCCAACGGATTGATTGGAAAGAATAACTTTGAGGTGGTTTCGTACCCTACCATAATCTCTTTGTTCGTTCTCCGCTATTAGTGACTTTGGAGTGACTCTTTGTTGCATGTTGAGGGATAGTTATGTGATCCAATTATTTTATTATTGTTGAGAGGACTTGCACTAGTGAAAGTATGAACCCTAGGCCTTGTTTCAACACATTGCAATACCGTTTACGCTCACTTTTATCATTAGTTACCTTGCTGTTTTTATATTTCCAGATTACAAAAACCATTATCTACTATCGATATACCACTTGTATCACCATCTCTTCGCCGAACTAGTGCACCTATACAATTTACCATTGTATTGGGTGTGTTGGGGACACAAGAGACTCTTTGTTATTTGGTTGCCGGGTTGCTTGAGAGAGACCATCTTCATCCTACGCCTCCTACGGATTGATAAACCTTAGGTCATACACTTGAGGGAAATTTGCTACTATCCTACAAACCTCTGCACTTGGAGGACCAACAACGTCTACAAGAAGAAGGTTGTGTAGTAGACATCAAGCTCTTTTCTAGCATCGTTGCCGGGGAGGTTAGCGCTTGAAGGTATATCTTTAGATCTTGCAATCGAATATTTTTGTTTCTTGTTTGAGCACTAGTAGTTTATAAAAGAAAACTAGAAAAAATGGAATTAAGGATGCCTCATATGCTTCATCTTTTTAATGTCTTTCGTGAGAATAAGGATTTCAATAATTGTGCTCAAGTGCTAGAACAAGAATGCATTAGAATGTTTGGCACTAAATATTTGAATGATGAGCATGATTGCAATGTTGTTAGTATGAATTCCTTGAATATCCATGATGCTAATGATATGCAAAGCCACAATCTTGGGGAAGCTATGTTTGATGAAGATGATATTTTTTGTCCCCCAAGTTTTGATGAGCAAATTTATTATGATGAAAGCATGCCTCCTATTTATGACGATTATATTGATGAAAGTGAATTTGGAGATGTCATGATTTTATTTAGTAATGATTCCACTATTCCGGAAGAAGTTCCAATTGATTATGAGAACAAGGTTGCTATCTATGATGATTATGGCGATGAATTGTATGCTATAAAGAACAATGATATCCATGAAACTTGTCATCATCATTTTAACTTTCAATTGGACTATGCCTCACATGATAGTTATTTTGTTGAGTTTGCTCCCACTACTATTCATGAGAATAAATTTGCTTATGTGGAGAGTGATAAAATTTCTATGCTTGTAGATCATGAAAAGAATGCTTTAGGTTCTGGTTATATTATTGAATTCATTCATGATGCTACTGAAAATTATTATGAGGGAGGAATATATGCTTGTAGGAATTGCAATAATATCAAGTTTCCTCTCTATGTGCTTAAAGTTTTGAAGTTATGCTTGTTTTGCCTTCCTATGCCAGTTGATTCTTGTTACCACAAGTTGTTTGCTCAAAAAATCCCTATGCATAGGAAGTGGGTTAGACTTAAATGTGCTAGTCATATTCTTCATTATGCTCTCTTTATGTTACAATTCTTATCTTTTATGTGAGCATCATTGAAATCATCATGCCTAGCTAGGGGCGTTAAACGATAGCGCTTGTTGGGAGGCAACCCAATTTTACTTTTGTTCCTTGGTTTTTGTTACTGTTTAGTAATAAATAATTCATCCAGCCTCCGTTCAGATGTGGTTTTATGTTTTAATTAGTGTTTGTGCCAAGTAGAACCGTTGGGAAGACTTGGGGAAAGTCTTGTTGATCTTGCTGTAAAAAACAGAAACTTTAGCGCTCACGAGAATTGCTGCCATTTTTTATTGGAGAGTTCTATTTAGTTAATTATATTTGCAGATGATTAATAGATAAATTTATCACGTCCAGCAATTTATTTGAGAATTTTATGAGTTCCAGAATTATACGTTTGATCCAGATTACTACAGACTGTTCTGTTTTTGACAGATTCTGTTTTCTATGTGTTGTTTGCTTATTTCGATGAATCTATGGCTAGTAAAAGAATTTATAAACCATATCAAAGCTGGAATACAGTAGGTTTAACACCAATATAAATAAATAATGAGTTCATTACAGTACCTTGAAGTGGTGATTTATATTCTTATACTAACGGAGCTTACGAGTTTTCTGTTAAGTTTTGTGTTGTGAAGTTTTCAAGTGTTGGGTAAGGATTCGATGGACCATGGAATAAGGAGTGGCAAGAGCCCAAGCTTGGGGATGCCCAAGGCACACCAAGGTAATATTCACGGATAGCCAAGAGCCTAAGCTTGGGGATGCCCCGGAAGGCATCCCCTCTTTCGTCTTCGTTCATCGGTAACTTTACTTGGAGCTATATTTTTATTGGCCACATGATATGTGATTTTGCTTGGAGCGTCAATTTATTTTGTTATAATTTGCTTGATGTTATTTAGAAAAATGTTTTGCATATTTTATTTCAATAAAAGTGGCATTGATAGCCTTTACTATGCCTATTTTAGATGTCCACATGTTGCTGTTTGAAAACAGAAAGTTTAACGCTGTTGCAATAATTCCCTAGAAAAGTCAGAATGTGATAAAGTGTTGAAACCTTTTGCATATTAAGATCTGATAAATTTACTACAGCTGGAATTTTCTTTCATAATTTTTGGAGCTAGGTAAGTACGGATGTTGCTGCATTCTTTACAGACTGTCCTGTTTAGGCAGATTGCTGTTATGTTTGCATTGTTTGCATATGTTTGCTTCTTTAATGATTCTATTTGAGGATAGGACTATTAAATATGCAGAGGAATTTATTATTCAATGTTGAATAATAATTTTAGTGATTTGCTACAGTAGAGTATGATAATGTTTTTGCAATGGTTTATACTAACTTATCTCACGAGTCCTTGTTGAGTTTTGTGTGGATGAGGCTTTTGAGATTTAGGGAGACCGTGATATGAGAGGAATTAAGGAGACACAAAAGCTCAAGCTTGGGGATGCCCAAGGCACCCCAAGATAATATTTCAAGAAGTCTCAAGAGTCTAAGCTTGGGGATGCCCTGGTTGGCATCCCACCTTTCTTCTTCAACAACTATCGGTTAGTTTCGGTTGATCCTAAGTTTTTGCTTCTTCACGTGATGTCTGACATTTTTAGAATGTCATTTTGCTTTGTTTGCTGCTTGAATAAAATATCAAGATCTGAAATTATTAAATGTTAGAGAGTCTTCTCATAAGTTGCATAATTATTCGCCTACTCATTGATCTTCACTTATATCTTTCAGAGTAGTTTGTTGTTGCTCTAGTCCTTCACTTATATTTTTTTAGAGCACGGTGGTGGTTTTATTTTATGGAAATTAATGAACTCTCATGCTTAACTTATATCATTTTGAGAGTCTTTAGAACAGCATGGTATTTTGCTTTGGTTATGAAACTAGTCCTAATATGATGGGCATCCAAGAGGGATATAATAAAAACTTTCATATAAAGTGCATTGAATACTATGAGAAGTTTGATACTTGATGATTGTTTTGAGATATGGAGATGGTGATATTAAAGCTGTGCTAGTTGAGTAGTTGTGAATTTGAGAGATAACTTGTGTTAAAGTTTGTGATTCCCGTAGCATGCACGTATGGTGAACCGTTATGTGATGAAGTCGGAGCATGATTTATTTATTGATTGTCTTCCTTATGAGTGGCGGTCGGGGATGAGCGATGGTCTTTTCCTACCAATCTATCCCCCTAGGAGCATGCGCGTAGTACTTTGTTTCGATAACTAATAGATTTTTGCAGTAAGTATGTGAGTTCTTTATGACTAATGTTGAGTCGATGGATTATACACACTCTCACCCTTCCACCATTGCTAGCCTCTCTAGTACCGTGCAACTTTCTCCGGTACCATAAACCCACCATATACCTTCCTCAAAACAGACACCATACCTACCTATTATGGCATTTCCATAGCCATTCCGAGATATATTGCCATGCAACTTTCCACCGTTCCGTTATTATGACACGCTTCATCATTGTCATATTGATTTGCATGATCATGTAGTTGACATCGTATTTGTGGCAAGGCCACCGTTCATAATTCTTGCATACATGTCACTCATGAGTCATTGCATATCCCGGTACACTGCCGAAGGCATTCATATAGAGTCATATCTTGTTCTAAGTATTGAGTTGTAATTCTTGAGTTGTAAGTAAATAAAAGTGTGATGATCATCATTATTAGAGCATTGTCCCAGTGATGGAGACTATGATTCCCCCATAAGTCGGGATGAGACTTCAGACGAAAATAAATAAATAAATAAATAAAAGAGGCCAAAGAAGCCCAAATAAAAAAAGAAAAAAAAGAGTCCATAAAAAAAGAGAAGGCCCAAATAAAAAAATAATAAAAATAAATAAAAAATGAGAGAAAAAGAGAGAAGGGACAATGCTACTATCCTTTTACCACACTTGTGCTTCAAAGTAGCACCATGATCTTCATGATAGAGTCTCCTATGTTGTCACTTTCATATACTAGTGGGAATCTTTCATTATAGAACTTGGCTTGTATATTCCAATGATGGGCTTCCTCAAAATGCCCTAGGTCTTTGTGAGCAAGTGAGTTGGATGCACACCCACTAGTTTCTTTTGTTGAGCTTTCATACACTTATAGCTCTAGTGCATCTGTTGCATGGCAATCCCTACTCACTCACATTGATATCTATCGATGAGCATCTCCATAGCCCGTTGATATGCCTAGTTGGTGTGAGAATATCTTCTCCTTTTTTTCTTCTCCACAACCACCATTCTATTCCACTTATAGTGCTATGTCCATGGCTCACGCTCATGTATTGCGTGAAGATTGAAAAAGTTTGAGAACATCAAAAGTATGAAACAATTGCTTGGCTTGTCATCGGGGTTGTGCATGATTTAAATATGTTGTGTGGTGAAGATGGAGCATAGCCAGACTATATGATTTTGTAGGGATAACTTTCTTTGGCCATGTTATTTTGAGAAGACATGATTTCTTAGTTAGTATGCTTGAAGTATTATTATTTTTATGTCAATATTAAACTTTTGTCTTGAATCTTATGGATCTGAATATTTTTGCCAAAATGAAGAGAATTACTTAGAGAAATATGTTAGGTAGCATTCCACATCAAAAATTTTGTTTTTACCATTTGCCTACTCGAGGACGAGCAGGAATTAAGCTTGGGGATGCTGACACGTCTCCAACGTATCTATAATTTTTGATTGTTCCATGCTATTATATTATCAACCTTGGATGTTTTATATGCATTTATATGCTATTTTATATGATTTTTGGGACTAAACTATTAACCCAGAGCCCAGTGCCAGTTTCTATTTTTTCCTTGTTTTAGAGTATCGCAGAAAAGGAAAATCAAACGGAGTCCAATTGACCTCAAACTTCACAGAACTTATTTTTGGAAGGAAAGCAACCCGAGAGACTTAGAGTCCATGTAAGGGAAGCTTCTAGTAGGCCACGAGGTAGGGGGGGCGCACCCACACCCCCTGGGCGCGCCCTCCACCCTCGCGGCCCCCCTAACGTACTTCTTCCGCCTATATATCTCCATATACCCTAAAAACTTCCAGGAGCACAATAAATTGGGAGTTCCGCCGCCAGAAGCCTCCGTAGCCACCGGAAGCCAATCTAGACCCGTTCCGGCACCCTGCCGGAGGGGGAATCCCACTCCGGTGGCTATCTTCATCATCTCGGGGCTCTCCATGACGAGGAGGGAGTAGTTCTCCCTCGGGGCTGAGGGTATGTACCAGTAGCTATGTGTTTGATCTCTCTCTCTCTCATGTTCTTGAGGTGATACGATCTTGATGTATCGCGAGCTTTGCTATTATAGTTGGATCCTATGATGTTTTCTCCCCCCTCTACTCTCTTGTAATGGATTGAGTTTCCCCTTTGAAGTTATCTTATCGGATTGTGTCTTTAAAGATTTGAGAACACTTGATGTATGTCTTGCCGTGCGTATCTGTGGTCACAATGTGATACCACATGATTCACTTGATGTATGTTTTGGTGATCAACTTGCGGGTTCCGCCCGTGAACCTATGCATAGGGGTTGGCACACGTTTTCGTCATGATTCTTCGGTAGAAACTTTGGTGCACTCTTTGAGGTCCTATGTGTTGGTTGAATAGATGAATATGAGATTGTGTGATGCATATCATATAATCATACCCACGGATACTTGAGGTGACATTGGAGTATCTAGGTGACATTAGGGTTTTGGTTGATTTGTGTCTTAAGGTGTTATTCTAGTAAGAACTCTAGGGCTGTTTGTGACACTTATAGGAATAGCCCAACAGATTGATTGGAAAGAATAACTTTGAGGTGGTTTCGTACCCTACCATAATCTCTTCATTCGTTCTCCGCTATTAGTGACTTTGGAGTGACTCTTTGTTGCATGTTGAGGGATAGTTATGTGATCCAATTATGTTATTATTGTTGAGAGGACTTGCACTAGTGAAAGTATGAACCCTAGGCCTTGTTTCAACGCATTGCAATACCGTTTACGCTCACTTTTATCATTAGTTACCTTGCTGTTTTTATATTTTCAGATTACAAAAACCATTATCTACTATCCATATACCACTTGTATCAGCATTTCTTCGCCGAACTAGTGCACCTATACAATTTACCATTGTATTGGGTGTGTTGGGGACACAAGAGACTCTTTGTTATTAGGTTGCAGGGTTGCTTGAGAGAGACCATCTTGATCCTATGCCTCCTACGGATTGATAAACCTTAGGTCATCCACTTGAGGGAAATTTTCTACTGTCCTACAAACCTCTGCACTTGGAGGCCCAACAACATCTACAAGAAGAAGGTTGTGTAGTAGACATCAGTTACCACGTTACCTAGCTGGTTTAACCACAGAGAGTTACAAACACCTTCTTACTGATTTACTTTTGGAGCTAAGTGCAAATCTCTTCTTTGCCCCTGGACCGACTTATTTCTTCAGTTGGACTAAGGGCACCAAGGTCCATCCACTGGACATGGTTGGCCACGCCAAAGAGCGCTGCTTGCGCCAGTGCACGTGGTTATCACGCTTGTGTCATGGCTGCAGGCATGCTCTGGCTTGTTCCGGCCACTATGCTCATCTCCTCCCTCCTCATCTCGACCTCAAACCTTGCCCAGGAGCTCGCCTATGCTCGACTGTGTCGCCCTGCATCGGTGCTTCGTCGTGGTTCACCATCAATGCGTCGCAAACGCCATGCCCGTGCCACGCCCTACCTCTGCCCGCCATTAAAGCTTGGTCGGGAGCTCGCTTGTGAGCTCCAGAGCCTTCCCCGCGGCTATTTAAGCATGCCTCGAGTCCCTCCGCACCTCACCAGCCTCTCCCCAAGCCTCCTCGACCACCAGAGTCACCCGATCTCGCCGGACTTCGCCTCTGTCCACCATGGACGCCTCGGGCTCGGCATGATTCCGGCCAAACCAAGCCTCCCCTCGCTGTTCCGAGACGTCCACCGAGTTCCCCTCATTCCACTCAGCCGCCCCACCCCTCGCCCCTTGCCGGAGATGGCCGCACCACCGAGTTCCACCACCGCCCCAACCACCTCGGTCCTCTCTGTCCTCCTCTCCCCGCGGCCATTCTAGTCCTCTCCAGCGCCTCCATTGCCTCTGAATGGATGCGGTGCTCCACCCTGAACCTGCCAGTGCCCGCTCCTTGGCCTGAGGTGGCCTGAGCAGCCCGTTCCATCACCGGCGCCCGCCCTGCTCCTCTCTATTCTCCTCCTGTCACCACTTCCCCAAGGCCTCCCCGCCGTCCATGCTGCCTCTCTCCGCTGCGGCTGGCCGAGCCATGCCCGACGGTGGCCTCCGCCTGGCCAGACATGGCAGGAGCAGGGCCGGTCCCTTTGCTAGAGCCCGCCTCTGCTTCGCTTCTGCCTCGCCTCTGTCTCGGTCGGGGCCCGAGCGAGGTAGACGACGAACAACGCCTAGCCCCTCCCCTGACCGTGTGGGACCCGCCTATAAGTCGCCCAAGACCCAGGTCCATGTGGATAAGTGGAAGCGCCTTCTGGTGAGTGCGCTTTCCATTCTTTGAAAGCGTATTCTATTTCTACTTCGGCCTGTGTCGGCGTTCTGGGAACGGGGGTCCCCAGACTTGCCTGCCTGCGGCCTGCGGCGTGGCTCAAAGGGGGCCCAGCACGGCCCATCTTCACCAACACAGACCCAAGACCCTCGCGAGGGGCCAGGCCTCGCGGGGCGGACGACGCGGGGCTTCCTTAGGCATGGCCTCATCAGGCTGGCTCGCGAGGAGGCAGAGAGATCAATGCGGGGTACCTCACGAGGTGCCCGTGACGCAAGCCATGACGACCAAGGGCGCCAGGCGGGTGCCAGCCCGCGCAGTGTCCTCCTTTCCTCTTTTGTGCAAAGGGGGCAAGCGCAGCCGCGGAGTACCGAGGCATCAGGCAAAGGTTGCCATTTCGGTGCAACAAGACCAGGACCAGGAGGACTACAAGACGGAGGTCATTGTGGAGCCAAAGACGACGTCACCACTAGAGCTTTGTGCAGCCGAAGACTACTTTTGTCAGGATAGCTGGTACTAGTTGTCCCCCTTCAAATTAGCCCGCCATTGTTGGCTCCCTTCCCGCTCGATATTTGGGAAGAGGACCAGGGCCTCTATAAATAGGACTAGCCACCCCCAGGGGAGAGGGGCATCAACAATCCGAGAGAGAGAGAGAAGGGTGACTGAACTCCTCCCAGCAGTTCATCGCCCCAGCCAAGAGCAGACCCTCGCGAGGCTGTTCTTCCTTGTATTGTTCATCATCATCAGCCCAAGAGGCAATCCACCACGCCACACACTTGAGTAGGGTATTACACCACAACGGTGGCCCGAACCAGTATAAACCCTGTGTCTCGCGTGTTGTTCTTTCCATAGATCTTAGTGAGGCGGAGGGTGCAGGTAGGTAGGAGGCGAAATCTCCGCGCGCACCCAAGTGTTCGAACCTGAAGGGTCTGCCGGAACCCGAAATCCGACATTTGGCGCGCCAGGTAGGGGTGTATCGGAGTTTTCTCTTCCGCCACGGCCTGCCTCGCGATGAGTAGCGCGTCGCCCGCTCTGGCCGCCGGTGCCAGCACGGGGGCCAGGGGGCTCCGAGCCCTGGCCCCAGCCCTGCAACGGGTACGGTGGCCGGACAAGTTCAAGCCAACGACGCCGCCGTGCTACGGTGGCGCGATAGATCCGTTGGACTTCTTGCTGGCGAGCGAGGAGGCCCTCCTCGAAGCTGGAGGTGACGATAGGGTCATGGCCAACTGGCTCCCCATGGCCCTCACTGGCACTCCGCGCACATGGCTGCTCCACCTGCCGGCAGCCTCCGTGGCCTCTTGGGAAGAGCCCCGCAGCCTCTTCCCCGCCCATCGCGCTACACCAACACCCCCGGTCATCGCGGCCCTCCTGGGCGGCTCGCAGGCGCCGCCTACAAGTCACCACGTCAAGCCGTTCATCCACCGGGTCAGCGCCGCTTCCACGCGGCAGGGGGCTCTCCCGGACCAGGCGGCGCCCAAGGCCGGCCTGACCTTCAGCTCGGAGGACCACCCCTCCAACTCGGCCTGCTCGGGTGCGCTCCCCATGCTGTGCACCCCCACCATCTGCCAGGTGGTCGTCACCAGAACTCTCATCGATGGCGGTGCGGGCCTCAGCGTGCTCTCGGTCCAGGCCTTCAACCTCCTCTGCATACCCCTGGAACGGCTGCAACCCAGCCGGCCCTTCTTAGGCGTTGGGGGCGGATCATCCAGCTCCTTGGGACAGATCCGGCTCCCAGTAACCTTCGGCACCTACAACAACTTCCGCACGGAGCTGGTCGACTTCGACATCGCCCCCATCGGCCTCCCCTACAACGCCATCCTTAGCTACCCAGCGCTGGCCCAGTTCATGGCCGCGATGCACCCGGCGTACAACCTCATGAAGATGCCCGGGAGCAGCGGTGTCCTCACCGTGCACGGGGACACCGGAGACGCGCTGCGGGTGCTCAAGCTCGCCTTCAAGACGGCAGTGTCGGCACAGCCTGCCGACTTGGAGACCCCCGAGCCCAAGGGGACTGCACCCGCCAAGAAGAAACAGTTGTTCACCCAAGACAAGGCAGAAACCAAGTAGATACCCGTCGATGAGGAGAGGTCCACCAACGCCACTTTCACCATAGGCACCAACCTCGAACCTGAGCAGGAGGAGGCCCTGGTCGGGTTCCTACGCGCAAACAAGAAGGTATTCGCTTGGGAGCCTGACCAGTTGGCAGGGATCCCTAGGAGAGTAATCGAGCATCACCTCAACGTGTGCCCCAACGTGCGCCATGTGAAGCAGAAGGCCAGGCGGCAATCCATAGAAAAGTAGGCCTTCATCGTCCAAGAGACCCGCAAATTAGAAGCCGCTGGGGTCATTCGCGAGGTCTGGTACCCGGATTGGTTGGCCAACCTTGTCGTTGTGCCAAAGAAGGGAGGGAAGGAGCGCATGTGTGTCGACTTCACCAACCTCAACAAAGCATGCCCGCAAGATCCGTTCCCGCTCCCACGCATCGACCAGATCGTTGATTCCACCACAGAATGCGACCTGCTATGCTTCTTGGATGCCTTCTCTGGGTATCACCAGATCAAGATGGCGGTAGAAGATGTCGAAAAGACAGCCTTCCTAACCCCGTGTGGGGTGTACTGCTACACATGCATGCCATTCGGGCTGCGTAACGCAGAGGCAACCTTTCAGCGGCTGATGCACATCACCTTGGGCCCGCAGCTCGGGAAGAATGTTGAAGCTTACGTCGATGACATTGTGGTAAAGTCTCGGGATGCCAGGACCCTGATACAAGACCTGGAGGACACCTTCGCGAGCCTCAACGTAGTGAACCTACGGCTCAACCCAGAGAAGTGTGTGTTCGGAGTCCCCTCGGGCAAGCTCTTGGGTTTCCTCGTGTCCCACCGAGGCATCGAGGCTAACCCGAAAAAGGTCAAGGCGGTGGAAGACATGAGCCCGCCAAAGACCCTCAGAGAAATGCAGAAGCTCACTGGGCGCGTGACCACGCTAGGGCACTTCATCTCCAAGTTGGGGGAACGAGCGCTGCCCTTCTTTCAGCTAATGAAGAAAAATGGGCCCTTTGAGTGGACTGAAGAGGCCGACAAGGCGTTCCAGGATCTCAAGAGATACCTGACCAGCCCACCGGTCATGGTGGCTCCGCACCCTCAAGAGCCCCTAGTGCTTCACCTCGCCGCCACTCTGTACTCCGCCAGCGCAGCCCTGGTGGCGGTTAGAGTGGAGCGTCGAATCAAAACCGCAGCAGCAGCCCGGGACAAGCCAAAACAGGAACAGGGAAGGCCCACAGAAACCGCCACCACGGCTGAGGAGGATCAGCCGCCGCAGAGGAGTGCACCGGAGGCGGAAGAGGCCCCTCCCCCAGATGGCCAGCCCCAGGAGGCCTCATCGCCTCAAGAGGCACCATGGTCTCCGAAGGGAGCCGCCAGCACTGATGCACCCAACCTCGTCGAGCACCCGGTGTACTTCGTCAGCACGGTGTTGCGGGATGCGAGGGCACGGTACCCCATGCCTCAGAAACTCCTCCTCGTGCTACTGGTGGCCTCGCGCAAGCTACGACACTATTTTCAGGGTCACCCCATCAAGGTCGTCTCGTCATACCCCCTGGAGAGAGTGCTCAGGAGCCCTAACTCAGCTAGAAGGGTCGCTGAGTGGAACATAGAACTACAAGCGTTTCAGCTCGAATTTAGCATGACCAGAGTCATCAAGGGAGTAGCGTTGGCGGATTTTGTGGCAGAATGGACGGAGGCACCAGGCCTCAAGGCCGACGAGGATCGGTCCCTCTCCCCAGGAAGCGAGGCACCAGAAGGCTGGGTCATGTACTTTGATGGGGCGTTCTCCAGGCATGGCGCCGAGGCTGGGGCGGTGCTTATATCGCCCACTCAGGACAAGCTCTACTACGCTGTGCAGCTCTGTTTCAGCAAGGTGAAAAGGTATCCAACAACATAGCGGAGTATTAAGGTTTAATAGCGGGCTTGAAGGCCGCAGCTGCCCTGGGGGTGAAGCGCCTCACCATCAAGGGCGATTCGCAGCTCCTTGTCAATTTCTCCAACAAGGTGTACGAGCCGAAAGATGAGCACATGGAAGCCTACCTTGCGGAGGTCCACAGGATGGAGAAGCAGTTCTGGGGGTTGGAGTTGCAGCATGTGCCCCGTGGAACTAATCAGGAGGCCAACGACATCGCCAAACGGGCGTCCAGGCGGTTACCTCAGGAGCCTGGCGTTTTCGAGGAGCGACTCTTCAAGCCCTCAGCCCTGCCATCATTGTCAAACACGGCTCAGCCTCGGGAGAAGCTCCCCCAGCCACCTACCTCAGGAGCTCCGGCCTGTGGCAAGGCCTCAGGAGCATGCCTGCTTCTGACGATGGAACCTCCGGAGGGATGTTGGATCACGGAGCTCCGGAGTTACTTAACACAAGGGACCCTGCCGGAGAAGGAGGAGGAAGCGGAGCGAGTGGCACGCCAGGCCACGGCATACTGCATCAAGGATGGAGAGCTCTACCGGAAGCGACCAAACAATGTATCCCTGCGCTGCATCTCCAGGGAGCAAGGGAAGGAACTGCTGGAAGATATACACGGCGAAGACTTTGGACATCATTCATCATCACGGACCCTCGTCGGTAAGGCGTTCTGCAGTGGGTTTTATTGGCCCACCGCGCTCAATGATGCCGTCGAACTAGTGAAAGCTTGTGAGGCCTGCCCGTTCCACGCCAAGCAGATCCATCAGCCAGCAGGAGGCCTGCAGACTATACCCCTTTCGTGGCCATTCGCAGTCTGGGGGCTGGACATCTTGGGCCTGTTTCCTCGGGCGCCAGGGGGCTACCGCTACCTCTACGTCGCCGTGGACAAGTTCACCAAGTGGGCTGAAGTAGAGGCTGTCCACACCATTCCCGCAGGTTCCGCGGTCAAGTTCATCAAGGGCATCGTGAGCCGGTTCAGGGTGACGAACCGCATCATCACGGACAACGGTTCGCAGTTCACCAGTAACCTCTTCAAAACATACTATGCTAACCTTGGAACGCAGATATGCTACGCTTCGGTGGCGCACCCCCGAAGCAACGGCCAGGCCGAGCGAGCCAACGCGGAGGTCCTGAGGGGCCTCAAGACCAGGACGTTCAAGAAGAAGCTGGAGGCCTGCGGCAGAGGTTGGTACAACGAGCTTCAGTCCGTGTTGTGGTCCATCCGCACAACCGCAACCAAGCCGACTGGAGATACCCCGTTCTTCCTGGTCTACGGAGCCGAAGCGGTCCTCCCTCACGAGGTCAGACGTCGCTCTGCGCAGGTCCTGGCGTTCGACGAGGCGCAGCAGGACGCCATGTGGGGGATGGACCTCATGCTGGGGGAGGAACATTGCCGAGAAGCCGCGCTGCGAGCGGCGAGGTACCAACAAGCACTGCGGCGATATCACTGCCACAACATCCGCCCCAGAACTCTCGAGATAGGAGACCTCGTGCTCAGGCGGGTTCTCTCCAGGGAGGGGCTGCACAAGCTCTCTCCCATGTGGGAGGGCCCATTCAAAGTTGTTCATGTTTCCAGGCCCGGCTCCGCGCGCTTGGAGACTCAGGAGGGGGTGCCGGTCCAGAACGCATGGAACATCCAGCACCTCCGGAGGTTCTACCCCTAAAAAAGGCCCTGAGCCTGTGAAGAAGGCGAATGCCTGTGAAGCTGTCGCGTTTTGGAAAAGGCCCAGAGCCTGTGAAGAAGGCGAATGCCTGTGAAGCTGTCGCATTTTGGAAAAGGCCCAGAGCCTGTGAAGAAGGCGAATGCCTGTGAAGCTGTCGAGTTTTGGAAAAGGCCCAGAGCCTATGAAGAAGGCGAATGCCTGTGAAGCTGTCGCATTTTGGAAAAGGCCCGGAGCCTGTGAAGAAGGCCAACGCCTGTGAAGCTCGCCGCCCGTGACACTCTCACGTAATAATGAGTTGGGGCTGCACATGCCCCGGAGTCTCGGGAGCGCCGGCCTCAGGCCTTGGGGCTCCCTCCCACGCCCAGTGGCAGCACTTAGCTCCGCGCTGGTGAGAAGATGTCGAAGACTAGATTAGGTGCCGGACGTGGCTTTTCATTTGCTTTCCGCAGTTGGCTTGTTCCTTCTCATTTGAAGTTTTATTGAAGTTGTTGCCGTCTTTGGCTTGTGGTTCTTCGACTTTTCACTCTCTTACCTCGATTTCTCTTGTGCAAGGCCTCGCGAGGGGGGGGGGACAGCCGAGCACCCTCGTGAGTGTTCCTGTCCTAGTCGTTCAAAGGGTTCGCGACCTGGGTCCATTACAGGAGCACCCCTCCAGTCCGTGCCCCACGGGCATCGCGAGACGAACACAGGGCCTGGTTCGGTCACCCCCCCACGGCTGGGGCCGGGAACTATCCACACGCGGGCATGTAGCCGGAAGGCATGATAACGGAAGCAAACGATGATTAACAGCAATAACCCAAACACGCCCCCGCGGGGCTCCACACTACTGTCTTTTTTACACAGGAAAAAGGAAAAGAAAGAACAGATCAGGCGCAGCTCGCCTCACACTGGCCTGCAGGGAAGACTCGAGCTGCCTCTGGGGCTCAGGCAGACTCCCTCTCGCGCTTCACCGGGGCGCGACGGCGGGCGGACATGCTACCACCTCCCAAGCAGATGCGACGGCGTGGAGGCTGACCGCGGCCACCGCTGGAATAGTCGCCGCCTGAGGAAGAACCGGAGAAGCTTGGGGAACCCCGAGCCCCGCCAGTCACGCGAGCGCTGTATTCTCCATCATCGCCGGGAGCTCGCCGAGGAGGAAGCGAGGAAGCGGAAGCCGGGTGCTAGTCGGCTCCGCCGACCACACGACGAACTCCGGCAGCACCTCTGCAGCGCGAAAGCGCGGCCTAGGGGGACGCGCGACTGGAGCGCGCCCCCGGCCGCAGCAATCGGCCCGTCGCCATGCTGAAAATCGCCTCCACGGCCGCGGGGAGCTGCCGTGGTGGCCACAGGATGTTTGCGAGGGCGCCCTCGGCCGCACTTGGGCGGGGGAGAGGCAGGCTCAACCTGGCGAGCCTTCCCCTTCTCTGCGGCCGAGAACCTCCTCGACGGGGCCATGAAGAAGAAGGAGAAGCAAGGGGGGATGAACTGGAAGGGCGCGCGTCGATCCGTACTTATAGCTCGCGAGGGCCAACCGACGGCCCCCATGATCGCAGGTAATTATGACCCGCTTTGCATGTAGGGACTTGACCAATCCGTGCAATTGCCGAGGCGCCATGGGGAAGTGGAGACGCCCACGTCCAATCAACCGCCACACGGTGCCCAAGACCGCAGGCTGTTAGGGTCCGCCGCGCTTCGCTCTTGCCCTTTCGCCTCCCTGCACGGCCAAGCCCGGGCGCGCCTTGGGCCCGGGGGCTACTGTCGGCGTTCTGGGAACGGGGGTCCCCAGACTTGCCTGCCTGCGGCCTGCGGCGTGGCTCAAAGGGGGGCCCAGCACGGCCCATCTTCACCAACACAGACCCAAGACCCTCGTGAGGGGCCAGGCCTCGCGAGACGGACGACGCGGGGCTTCCTCAGGCACGACCTCATCAGGCTGGCTCGCGAGGAGGCGAAGAGATCAAGGCGGGGTACCTCACGAGGTGCCCGTGACGCAAGCCATGACGACCAAGGGCGCCAGGCGGGTGCCAGCCCGCGCAGTGTCCTCCTTTCCTCTTTTTTGCAAAGGGGGCAAGCGCAGCCGCGGAGTACCGAGGCATCAGGCAAAGGTTGCCATTTTGGTGCAACAAGACCAGGACCAGGAGGACTGCAAGACGGAAGTCATTGTGGATCCCAAGACGGCGTCACCACCAGAGCTTTGTGCAGGTGAAGACTACTTTTGTCAGGATAGCTGGTACTAGCTGCCCCCCTTCAAATTAGCCCGCCATTGTTGGCTCCCTTCCCGATCGATATTTGGGAAGAGGACCAGGGCCTCTATAAATAGGACTAGCCACCCCCAGGGGAGAGGGGCATCAACAATCGGAGAGAGAGAGAGAAGGGTGACTGAACTCCTCCCAGCAGTTCATCGCCCCAGCCAAGAGCAGACCCTCGCGAGGCTGTTCTTCCTTGTATTGTTCATCATCATCAGCCCAAGAGGCAATCCACCACGCCACACACTGGAGTAGGGTATTACACCACAACGGTGGCCCGAGCCAGTGTAAACCCTGTGTCTCGCGTGTTGTTCTTTCCATAGCTTAGATCTTAGCGAGGCGGAGGGGTGCAGGTAGGTAGGAGGCGAAATCTCCGCGCGCACCCCAGTGTTCGAACCTCAAGGGTCTGCCAGAACCCGAAATCCGACAGCCTGAAGTACGTTTTCTAAGTCAGAAAGCGTATTTTCTCAAATCCGTTTCTGCCTTATCCACTCAGGGACCCATTGGTGATAAAATCTTCATAGATTGGTCCTTCTTCTTCCAACCTTCACAACTTTTCAACCATAACTCCGATTGAGGTGAAACCAACGCTCACTTCTTCGTATCATCCAGCTCTATCTTTTGGTAGCATTTTCACTAGGTAGTTTCACAGTGAAAATGACCATTTTTCCCTTGCCTCTAATCAGCCCCCTCCAAGAAAGAACCGTCTGATGTTTCGTTCCGCGGCTTCACCACACTTCTTCCTGGTGTCTCCGTCACCCCAGGCAAGCCACAATACCCACTTGCATGATAGTCATGCAGTAGCCATGGTTTTCAACTTGAATATTTATTTAATGTTTGCTTGCTTAAACTATGGTTATCGTTGTTTCGGTAATGCTTCTGGATTAGTGCTTACTTTCTTGCTATGTTGTTATGCACCTAGTTGTCATGCCCTGCTAGTTGCTAGTATTATTTTCATATGCTTATGCTTGCTAGTGGTACATGTTGATGTTGGTAATGGTCTTTGGTGCATGATTACCGTCTCTCCCGGGTATCGTTGTTATGCATGTTCCTTTGCATCCAGTTGGTTAAATGCTTGCATGATGACATTGTTGATATGTTCTTGCATGATGTTTATTGTTGATGCTAGTGGTCATGTTATGCTATGAGTAGTGTTGTACTGGTAATATTCATGCTCTTCATTTTGCTCAGCTGGAGATGATTCATTGTTCATATGGTGGCTAGTTATGTTGCACCCGTGCTTATGTTGATATCATTCTCATACATTGTAACTGTATCATGTTATTTTATCTTGGCTCAGCATATTTGCATTCAAGTTTAACCGGATTAAATTGAACTTGAACACCTGTTGGCTGAGTCATGGTGCCACCATATCGAACTGACCAGTGCAACCACACTTACCTTTATGGGAAGGTACTAACTAGGTCTATTGTCGTGCCTCTCGCCGGTGCCTCCAACTAGGGAAGGTTATGGGCATGCGGTACCCTGGCCCGGTAAGCAGACATAACCTTGTGTGCCCGTTGTTGTTATTATTATGGATCCGGTCCCCGTGAGGGATGTTTAGCCACGACGGTGGGCGTTGTGTCTTTGGTAGACACGGGGCCACCTAGGACTAGCCCAGTTGAGAGTGGGTCGGGGTGGCCAGGAGAGTGTCATGGCAATAGATCGGTTTTGTCGGAACACCGTTGGTCCACCCAAATGGGAGTGCGAGGCCATGTGTTCCGTAGTGTGGGTATAGTGTACTAACCTCTGTAGAGTGTATATTAAATCTATCGATAGCCTCGCCCGCGGATAAGGGCCCAGTTCGTAGTTGGTCATACTGTGAGTCAACAGTAATAATAATAAATGTGCTTAATAACAACCCCGGTTCGAGGATGAGATAAGTTGGTTGTGATCGCCGGAAGGATCACTGTTTGAGACAAAGTGTTGGTCATGGTTGTGATCGCCGGAATGATCACCGTGGTATCGAGGATACCAAGTTGTTGGATACTCGTGATGTTTTGCGAGAATCGTGGGTAAAGATCAAGCTCCTTGTGGTCATTTGATGATTACTACGGTATTGTTATACCAAGCTTGATTTGATCCTGAGATGATCGTGTAATGTCCGAGGTTGGTAAGTGATGCATGTGATGGTTAAGAGGTAACCCGAATAGAATAAATGGTGCATGTAGTGTCATCATGTTGCATGCTAGTATCTTCAGATTTATATGTTCATGCCATGATCATATTGTTCTAGCGATATTATGTTCATATTGTTCATGCCATGTTATCCTGATGATCTCATGATAATTCCTGCTTAACCTGTAATTGCCATGCTGTTGTTTGTCTTGAATGCTTCTGGTTATTGTGAGCTTGCAAGTTCAATGTACTAACCTAGCGTGTCATGCCAGTTTGCAGGTCGTGCCTGGATTTCTTTCTTGTTTGGTGTTGTTCCTGTGTTCGCGAGATAGGATAAACGTTCCAGCCAGAGTCCCTGCGGATTGGAGTCCATCATCGTCGTTCGTTGTTCCGCTGCCATTAGTTGTTCCGCTGCTTCGAGTTGTTATGCTGCTTGTATAGAGAAATCGTGGTTGGCGTAATGTCGCCGTGCCGATGTTATTCAATGTAATACCGGAACACTTGTATTCATATTTGTGTTGTAATAGAGAGATGGTTTGTTCTATACAAAGTAGTGTCGTATTCCAGAAGACTTCACCTTGATCTCTAGGCTGGAATACGGGGCGTTCCGGTTTTCTCTGAGCCGAGGTGCCACATGCTTGGTATCAGAGCAGGTCTGGCTATAGAGCGTCCTAGTCCGCAGGAATGTTAAAAACAGTAGTATAGGGTCTGGTTGTTGCCCTTGCTTGCTGCATTTGGTTGTTGCATTTGTTTGCTGCATATAGTCTTATTTCTGAGTTAGTCCGAGACGTCATTCGGGCCAGGAGATTGCTTGGTGTCGCTTTACCTCAGTCTCCACCAGCTTCTCCAACTCTTCTGCCTCGTCCATCCGGAGTTTCAGAGTCAGCGGTTCCACTCGCTACTCCCTTAGCTTCCTCGTCAGTGCGCGAGCGTTTGCTCAAGCGTAGGATGTAGTCGTTTGCGTAGTGCTTGTGCATCTGCTGTATTATCATGCTTGTGTGTGCCTGTGTGAAGTAGCCTTGTCGCTTGTTTGCTGTGTGCTTTGTTGCAACAAATCGTTTTCTCGTGCTTCTTTGTTTTGAATCCTCGATGTTACCCCCTTATGGAAATTATTCCTCAACCGACACCGGGTCAGAAGAAGCCGTAAGCAGTATAGATATACACCAAGAAATTCGGTTAAAAGCAATGAGGTTTTCAGCCGACATCATTGTATTGCATACATCCATCCGGATACAAATTGTATTTTGATCAGACTTTCAGCAGCAAGTACCTGTCAGAGATACACTTTATCACAGCAAAGATCAAATCAGAAAGAGGACAAAATTAGATCAACAGTGCATTTCAAGGAATGGGCTTTGCACAATGAATTCAACAAGGATAGTCAGACAACTCTTGTCATATAAATTATCAGCTGACGGACTGACAAAAACATATATACCATTCCATTCACCAAGAAGACTAGTTCCGTCCATCTCCACAATTTATTGACAAAGTGTACAAAGATAAGGTTCCCAGCCTGCATCAGTGATAAGGTTCCCAGTCTGCATTAGTAGGGAATGAATGGATTCCCATGTAAGATATTTAATATTCTCAATAAAATACTGCAAAAGCTTCTGGCAGTGGTACCGAGCCTTCCCTGGTAGAGTCTTTAAGGGGGGAAGCTTATGAGGTATGGTACCCCTTTTTCCTCAAGAAGATATCCACCGAAGGCTTCGAGCATAAGCCATCCAGTCTTCCTCAGCACGGTATCCCGATGGCTTCCAACACAAGCTGCCCAATCTTCTTCTGTACGACGCTGGTACAAGGCATTAAATTATGAATTGTCAGCATATGACAGTGTTTTCAAGTGGCAGATCTGCGACAATTCGGTCTGAAACAAAAATCAGTCAAAACAAAGGTATGCCTCGAGAATCAGGTATTAGTTCATTCAGTATGCTGCCAAGTCCATGCAAGTCTTTCGCACAAGGAAGTATTCACGGTACACATCCGACAACCTCACCGGTTGTTCAAGAAACAAAAACCAGTGGGTGAGGCCATAATCAGCAAGTCTTGAAGGAAAGACAACATTGAGACAATAATCTTGGCAGTGATTATCAATCCCGCACATCCAACAATATGATGTTATTAACCCTGTCACTGTCTGGCATAGTCCACAATAGTATTGAGATCTGTATAACCACACGTGAGCCGGATAAATATACCGAGGCTCAAAACAGGAACCAGACCAAGGTATGATTGCCAAATATTGTACGTAACAACATTCAGGGCCGCGAAAATAATCAAGGGTATATATATATAAATATATATAAGGCCCCGCTCTTTCAGTTGAGGATCCAGATGAAGAAAGTAGTAATGAAAGAGCAAGACTAACAATACAGGTATACCGGTTATTATGTGAAAAATGTGGATGCCCAAGACCGTCTTATTCCATGGCAAACCCAAGCAAAGATCCACCTAAGAGGTATACTCCATTGTGGTAAGGACCTCATAGCGAGGCAACCAGCTCAGTCCATAGTATGCTAAGAACTGTCAGCATTGAATACCCGAGTCTGTACGGTCAGACTCATGGACAGCTCAATATATTGACCTCAACACCCGTGATGTTGCATCGCACAGACTGTTATTCCCAGGGAGATACTAGAAAAAATGAAGATCAGTGTGAGAGCATATACTTTGAGGATTGTTATCTCTCGGATAGGGGAAGCAATTAATAGAATAGCCTGTGTGGATGGGATTCTTTGCCAAGATCACCGCCAGTCAAGTCTGCACATCTTATCATCAGGAGATGGTGCATTTTTCTATCCGTCACAACAAGTGACCGTCAAACCTTTGGTACAACTTGGATACTCAAGACTGTGAAGCCAGTCAACATAAGTCAGGAACTCCTGCAAGATGTCAGCATCCGTTAGCAAAACAGATATGATCCACATCACTATTTTGGACCCAGAAGGCATGCTTATATTCAAGGAATCCGATGCCTAGATAAAAGGGATTCTTTGTTCCACGGGAAGGCATGTTCCCCAACTCCGTGGAATATTCTCGGTACTCGATACGAGAATAGCATTGCTAGCAAGGATCAATATCGAGAAGGACAAGTATGTCCGTAAAAATAATATTTCGGATGCCAGCTCAGCCAACAGATATGAAAGAAAATTTAGGTCAGTATAAACAAGAACATATGAGGCACGTCCTGACAGAATGTCAGATACGGCGAAGAAAACCACCCCAGATCAAGACAGTCGGTTATATCCAATTCAGTGAAAATATGATATGAGAATAAATAAAAGAAAGCTGAATTGGAAATGGTTTCTTCAAGTCAGAAATATTATTTAACCCTGAGCAACCAAATATCGAGGACGAGATTTCTTTAAGGGGGGAAGGTTTGTAACAGCTTGGATTTTTGCCCTTTTCTTTTTCCTTTGATTTTCTTGGATTTTCGGTTTTGTTTTGCTTTTCCGTGGCTATGTGGTTCTGAAACTTGGGAAGATCATGTCTTTCTATGTTTTATAGTGGCTTGTCACCCTCTTCATCATCCCATGATCATGCCATTTCCATCCTTGACCTAACCCAAAATTCTTTTATTTGGAATATTCCTTTTGTGATAAAGGAATAACCCTTTAAAATCCTAGGTTGTGAAGCAACCTATATTTCTGTCACTCCTAAAATTCCCAAATAATTCTCATAAATTGTTTGGGTCCTATCTTCCTCAAATATGGCAACATATATCTTTGGCCATGTTTCCCATCATGCTCAATAAATTCATTTCCTATTCTGTCATAAATGGCACATTGTGAAGCAAGTGCTATTTATCTTTTCCCATTTGAACCCAAACTTCTTGGACATATTTTCCTGTACAAATAATTGACCTGTGCCAAAATTCAACTCATTTTTCCTAGTAAATATTCCTGAGCAATTTTTCAAAGTTCCTGTCTGAGGGAAGTGATTGTGAAGGAAGTACAAGCTAGGCATATCCAACTGAGTTGCAATTTTTCAAGGTCCTTCCTATGATCAAATAAAGACTCTCCACCAAATATGAGCTCATGTAACTCATCTATGTGATCCTAGCTCCAAATCTTAGTTTCTGGTCAGATTTTCAGTTTGTGAAGCAACTATATTTTATATTACTTCAATTAAGCTGAAAATTTACCAGGACATGCTTCTATCTATATTAACTCCCTCCACCAAGTTTTACCTTAATTGGTTAATCCAATTGCCCTGAGTAATTTTTCCAAATTTCTGTCCAGAATGAAGCTTTGTGAAGCAAGTGCCACTTTGGTATCTCCAAATGGCATGAAACATTTACAGAAGCTTCATATCATCACATAACCCCTCTCTGCCAAATTTCAGCTGACAGAGATCAAGTGTGTGAGTGTATCATCCAAATCCCTGATTCTGGCCAGATTTGCACTTTCTACTGCAACCCTCATCTAAACTCCTCCTCTTAGTCTAATTTTTGGTGATCAGCATCACCTTAGTATGTGATCATCATCAGAAAAACTAGTTACTACATTACCAAGCTGGTTTAACCATAGAGAGTTACAAACACATTCTTACTGATTTGTTTAATTAATGCATCTATGTACGTGGTAAAGGGTGGAAGGCTCGACCTTATGCCTGGTGTTTTGTTCCACTCTTGCCGCCCTAGTTTCCGTCATACCAGTGTTATGTTCCTTAATTTTGTGTCCCTAACACGGTGAGGGGTATGGGACCCTCTTGACAATTCAATTTGAATAAAACTCCTCCAGCAAGGCCCAACCTTGGTTTTACATTTGCCTAACAACCTATAACTTTCCCTTGGGGTTGCAAACCCAAGGGTCATCTTTATTTTGACCCCCTGGGCTAGAGCTCCTCTGAGTGTTGGTCCGAACCGGGCAGCCTGTGAGGCCACCTTGGGGAAACTTGAGGGCTGGTTTTACTCGTAACTTGACCTATCCGGTGTGCCCTGAGAGCGAGATACGTGCAGATCCTATCAGAATTTGTCGGCATAGTCGGTTGGTCTTGCTGGTTTAGTTTTACCATTGTCGAAATGTCTTGTGCACCGGGATTCTGAGTCTGATCGGGTGTCCCACGATGGAGGATTGTCTCCATGGATCGTGACCTTGTGATGGTCTAAGTTGGCACACCTCTGTAGGGTATAAACTGTCGAGAGCCGTGCCCGCGGTTATGTGGCAGATGGGAATTTTTTAATATCCGATTGTAGAGAACTTGACACTTGACTTTATTAAAATGAATCAACCGCATGTGTAGCCGTGATGGTCTCTTTTTGGCGGAGTCCGGGAAGTGAACATAGTCTTGGGTTATGTATGAACTTAAGTAGTTCAGGATCACTTCTTGATCACTTCTAGCTTCACGACCATTGCGTAGCCTCTCATCTTATTCTTTTTTGCGTATGTTAGCCACCATATTTTCTTAGCGCTTGCTGCAACTCCACCTCATTACCTTACCCTACCCATATGCTTAAATTGTCTTGATCTCGTGGGTCTGAGATTGCTGAGTCCTCTTGACTCACGAATACTTCCTAAACAGTTGTAGGTGCCGATGATACCAGTGCATATGAAGCTACCGAACTCAAGTGGTAGTTCGACAAAGATCATGGTCATTATTATGTGTCTTTTTCAGATGATTAGTAGTGGTGCCTAGTTGGGACGATCAGGGATCTAGCATTTCGGGTTGTCTTCTTTTATTTTGGTTTCGTAGTCAGACCTTGATTGTACTCTAGATGATGTATGTTTAACTTGTTATTTGTGTGAAGTGGCAATTGTAAGCCAACTGTTTATCCCTTTTTTCGTACATGGGATTGTGTGAAGATTACTCCTCTTGCGACGAAACCACCATGCAGTTATGACTCTAAGTCGTGCCTCGACACGTGGGAGATATAGCCGCATCATGGGTGTTACAAGTTCGTAATCAGAGCCATCCCCGACTTAGGAGCCCCCTGCTTGATTGAATCGCTGACGTTGTTGAGTCTATAACAAAATATTTTGAGTCTTAGGATTATATATACCGGAGAGTAGGATTCTTTTTACTCCTCGGTCCCTTCATCACTCTGGTACGGCCTCCTGACGTACATGATTTGACTTTCCTCTCCTTGAATTTCATGATTTTTTTCTAGGATCACACGGGTATCTTGGAATCGTTCCGATATTCTTGTGATGAGAACATTTTTCTTGGTGCCTCCTGACATTAAGGGGTTGTGGTAGTGTCCCGGGGAGTTCAGCTCTGAGGTGTTGTCGTCACAATTTTATCGTTGCAGTTCTGGAATACATGAGTTCGCCGACATCAAAAATCTCTTTTATGGAGTTGTTGGTGAGATAACCTCGATGCCACCCAGTACTGGGGCGGGAGTTCGGGAGTATTGCCATAAGTCGTATAATAGATGCTTTTCAAAGGATTAGGTACACGATTTCCGAAGGCTTCTTGGTTATGTGTTGATGGATGGATACATATGGAGCACAGGGCTTGTTAGTTGTGTGATATATATTGTGCCTCCCTGTATCCCCAACACCAAATTGCATAAATAGAATTTTTCGGGAGTTAATAGGTGGGAATTCAAGTAGCTCCTAGGATATCTTTTTGACAGATGCATGATATGAGATTGGGGTTCGACGTCTAGTGGTCCGCCTATCCACGGTTGGTTTTAAAGTGGTCTCGTTGTGTCTTAAAGAGTCCTTGGCTATGCTGACTTGGGGACGCTTCGTATGTCATGTGCACTACCTTATACATGATCGTTTTGTACGATCGATCCCGTGTGGGCCCCACCACAAAAAATTTGGAAGAAATCTCTACCATATGTTTGTTTCCGGCTTATTTTGCAAGCCAAATCCTTTGTTTTGTTTTGAGTTGTGGTATTCTAGTTGCTTCAATGTCAAGTGTTGATTCCATACCTTTCCTAAGTGGTGTTCTCATATTTCTATGGGAATACTAATCCTCCTTCCTCGAGATTGTCTCGACAATTATATTTCCAACCGGTGTGATTCTCCTCAAGTGGATCCGATCATTTTCAACATCCGCAAGATCAACTCTAAGTTTTCTCAACATTGTTCGTTTCATCCGTCCCCAAGTTGCCTTTGTTTTTCCCGCCATCCCATCCCTTTTCTTCAAGGACTCAGATTTCTTAATCAAGTGTCCTTATTGATGGGAAGTCTCTCCATTCTTTTCCGTCAATGTTCTTATCTGGTCATTCTCATGAAGATACTAAGGAAGATTCAAGTTCATCATTCTTCATTCTTTTTCTTCTCTGGTGGATTCAATTCAATCCTTCAGTGTTGATCACATTCCTTTCCTTGTTTCAAATGTTTTCTCATGCCAGTGCACCTCTTAATCATCCACTTCTCTCCATTCATTTGTTCTGGAGTGCTGAAAATATATCAGGAGATTCGTGTTTTCATTCCTAATCCGTTCAAGCTATCTCGAGGTTGTTATCTCTTTTGGGTCATTTAATTCAATCGGTGCAATCTCTCTTCAAAATCATTTCAACGGTGTTTCTCTTGAGTGGGCCCTAACCCACAGGTATTTTCCTAGAATCTTACCTGACTCTTCTAATTTTCTCGGAGTTACTCTCAAATTCTTTTCCAAGTGTGACATAAGAATGAATTATCATCAGTCATGTGTCTTTCTCCAAGATCTTTCAAATTCTTTTCATCGTTGGTTGAACCTTTCTAATTTTCATTCTAGAGTGCCTCAACAATTCATGGTGGTGTTTCTCATCGTCATTCTTGGATTTTGAAGACCGAAGAAGAGTTTCTCTTAAATCTTGCTCCATTTTCTTGAAGATGTGTAGTTCAAGCTTGGTGTCGTCCTCTCATAATTGTTTGCGATTGTGAGAATTCTTTTTACCCATTCGGAGAAATTCAGGAGTCTTTTCAGTTTGATTCTTCGGAGCCATCATCTCAGAATTATTCATTCCATCTTTCAGCTCTCGTTCTCGAATTCTTCCGGGGCATCGTTCAAGTATTCTCTAATCAACTCGTGATCTCTTCGTTCTCTTGTATCAAATTCCCTCAAGTATCTTCATTTGTTCTCTAATTCTTCCCAGTGTTTCTTTATCTTTTCTTCATTCATTTTCAATTCTTACGGTGGTTCATTCAAGATTTCTCTTCCTTCGTTATCATATCGATTCATTCGTTGTTCCAGATCCCACCGGGGGTTCCATCAAGACCTCCTCAAGTTTGTGCTATATCTCTCTTAATCCTTTTTACGAGAATAAGTAGTATGCCAAATCCGTTGCTTGTCATCAATTTAAATTGATGAAGGATACGCATAACATAATTCTTATTCTTGTTTCATCCAAGTGTTTAATTCTTTCTTCTGGAGTTCGTTCATGATATCAAGTTTTTCATCTTTTTTTACAGAGTTCCAAGTTCTCTTGGTAATTTCGTCGCGAAGCTCCATCTAAATCATTGCAAGGCTCACCTTGGTCTTTCAACTTCTCTTTCTTTGTATCATTCTTTTATTACCGGAGTTCTCATGAAGGCTCAACATGGTGGTTCATCAAGGATTTCTTACATTCCTCAATTGTTCTTCAAGATTTCTCTCGAAGTTATGATCCGCCAAGTTGTCCTCTAAAATAAACACGGTGCTAAATGCACATTTTGTTTTGAGGAGTTCAAGCATTCTTCATCTTGCATCCCTAAGTGCAAATTCTTCTACCTTATCTTTTGAGGTGGTTTTATGTTACTCTTGACAATTGCCCTTCGTTTTTCATGATTCACAAGTTGTCTGGAACGACATATTTTAAACCCATCATTTTCAATTCGTTCATGAGATCCTTTGCCACCCATCAATCTCTTCATTGGAGTTTGCTTGGGTTATATTTCACTTAAAGCTTTCCCTAAGGATTGTTGCTATTTATGGTGCTTGTAAATGACCCAAGTTCTCCATTTATCCTCCCGGTGACATCAGTTTCTCATCTCCTTGTTGATATCAATCCAATCCATTGTTTCTGTTAGTGACAGAATTTCACCTCATAATTTCGAGATGTTTTCCATAAGCCCACAACAACCTTATTCTTTTGTTGTTTAATTTTCAACAACTCTATTCAATCCTTCTTTCTAACGATGCCTTCAAATCCATTGGTGGTAGAAGTTATCATTTTCTTGTACTTTCTTTCTTCCTAACGATCTAGCTTCTATTCGTTCATTCCGGAAGCATTGTGATGTTGCACTCTTCGACCCATCATTCCATTTTTGACAAAGATCACGTTTTTTTCCTTTGCTTATCCATTCAACCGGAGCGTCGTGCCCTCCATTCAAGTTCTCGCATCTTATCAAGTTTTGCCTCCCTTCTCAACCGGAGTGCTGTCTGAAATCTTTCTTACCCCTTGTGCCATTCTTTTAATTGTTTTGGAGGCAGTGTGTTTTTGATTTCGTCAAGTATCATCCAATCTTCCCAAGTTCATGTTCAATTCCTTCCATTTACAGTCGGAGTGCTGTCCAAATTATATCATTCTTGTTCCTTCTCTATCTTGTTTTAACCGGAGTGTTGTCGTAATTGATCCTTATCATTCCTTGTACATCTCGTTTCAACCGGAGTGCTTGCATGTACTTCTTGTCCATTGTTCTCATCATTCATAGCTTTACAAAATCCAAGGTTCACATGGTGTTCCATGTTTCACTTTTCTACCAGTGTGCTTTCGTATTCTTTTGGTCCGTTAAGCTCTTGTTTCATGTCCTTCAACCTACAAGGTTCTCGCAATGTTCCTTGTTCCTCTTTTATTTTGGAGTCTTTTGAGCTTCTTGCATCTTTGTAGGATTCCTTTTTTTCAATTTGTTTAACATCTCAAGATTCGTTCGTTTCACTCGTTTCTCGAAGAAGCAACTTTTTTACGTCTTGGTCTTCCGCTTCTCTCCGGTGCGATCCTTAGATCTCGAGATGAGATCCTCTTGTAGTGGTGGAGTGTTGTGACGCCCCAAGGCCGTTGTGCCAGGTGTCTCCCAGTTATTCGCCGTCGTAACCATGTCATTTGTTTGCATGTTGCATTTTTCCATGTCATCATCCGCATTGCATCTTCATGTTTTCAAAACTTGCATCCGTCATGGTCTCCCCGTTCTTTCCGTTGTCCGTTCTAAGCCTAGACACACTCGCACGCGTCCACGGCACGTTCGAAATAGTATTTTATAATTGACCAGAAAATGTTCTCAGAATGGGCTGAAAGTTGGCATGCGATGTTGTTATGTTGTCAGTAGGCCGCCTGCCAAGTTTCATCACATTCGGAGCTCGTTTGGTAGCCCAACCGTTAAACATAGAGCCACAATATAGTCGGTTAATTTCGTCGGACGTTTTGGTGCCTGAAACTGGTGTCGGGCCTCTCTTCTATTCTCTCCCGAGCCACTCTACACAGCACACTAGCCCACGTACTCTACCCCTTCGCTCCAAACCGTCCGATGTTGACCGAACGGATCCGAAACGGAGTAAAATCCCCCTAACCCTAGTTCCCGACCCGCTCGTGAGGTCGTGAGCTTCTGAGGGGCCTGCCGATCCGTCCTAGAGGGTGTCAGGACCCCGATTCTAAGTCACACCGATCTAGCATGTAAGACATCATATCACTTTGCGGCCTCACAGACGGTATTCCCACGGGTGCCACCTTACCTGGCCTGGGATCATTTGCGCCTTTTGTCTCACGTATATGATAGTGTCGCTAGCATCCATATGGCAAAGAACCCGGGCCGACATGACTAGTCGTGAACCCAAAGTGGCACTAACTTACGGGGACAGGCATACATGAATCAACATCGCGCATGTCGGTCAGCAGCGTGCGAATCCGGGCTGTAGCACTGGGCTAACAGGACTCTTGTGAACTAGGCTGTAGCAGGCTAGGCAGGACTCCGGATGTCACCGCGTGACATTTCCCCGTAGGGACAGACACAGGAACAAAGTGAATCACATGCTGGCCAGTCAAGTGTTCCGGAGCAGTACAGCTGGGCTAGCAGAACTCCGGTGAACAGGGCTGTAGCGGACTACTATGGCTCATGGAAGCACAAGACTACATTTTCCCATAAGAGAGGCTACCCAAGATAAACAACTAGGTTGTCGGATCCCACACATACCAAGCATTTCAATCGTACACACAATATGCTCGATATGTGTAAATACAACATGGCATCACAACATAACTCTACGTCTAAAGTATTTATTCATTAGGCTCTGAGGAGCGAGATATTACAAACATGGGTCTCATGACCCAACATTCAGAGCATACAAGTCAAAGCACATGCGGAAGCTTAACATGTCTGAGTACAAACATCTACAAATGAAAAAGGCTGAGAAGCCTGACTATCTACCAGATCATGCCGAGGGCACAAGATCGTAGTTGAGGTATCAAGCTAAACGTCGAAGTCCACACGGAAACTACTAGCGAGACTGACGTCTCTCTACAAAACATAAAATAGGCAAACATGAGTACAAATGTACCTAGCAAGACTTACATCAGAACTAGCTACATATGCATCACTATCAACAAAGGGGGTAGTGGAGTTTGACTGCAACAAGCCAGCTTTGACTCAGTGGCTATCCTAAACTATGACTGCAAGTAACTCTTCTGAGGTGGCGCACACGAGTCCACATATTCACCATATCAATACACCACTATGGATCCGCTCCCGTCTCCCTACGAGAACGCCATCCATAGCACTCACGCTTATCTTGCGCATTTTAGAGTATCCACTTTCACTTGTCTATGAACTGTATAGGCAACCAAGTAGTCCTTTACCGCGGACGCGACTATTCGAATAGATGATGTTAACCCTGCAGGGGTGTATTTCTTCATACACACTCTCACCACTTACCTCCGTTTACACGACATGTACTCGGCAACCTTCAAGCGGAAACCCGACAAGGGTGTCGGCCACGGCCTACCTAAACACTCAAGTCTCTAGTCCAGGTTTATCGCCTATCCAGGTTCCAACCGCAGGGAGTCCGGCCGAGGTTTCCACATACGGCCCCGAACGATGTGTACAGGGTTCCGAGACACCAAACGGGCGCCCGGCATACCCGGCCACGGTGTATCTACCGCATCATAGCCCACCCCTAGGGTCAGCGCTACACACGGCCGCCAACACATATCCTATAAACACCAGAAACTAGTTGCAACTCCTAGACAGAGTATTAGGGTGGTTAAGAAGCCGAGAGGGTCAATTAAGGATCCCAATGCATGGTAGTAGCTGGTTCTTAAATCACACATACAGATCTCGGTGCTGAAGGATGGTTCCAATGAAACAACCCACCATGTACTCCTACATGGACTCTCATCGATACCTTTACCAAATCGTGTTCAATACACTTAGCTCACACGCAGTAGGACATGCTCACAACTTTCCAATTCATCCCCGATGAATCAGACCTGACACAACTCTAAGCAATAGCAGACATGACAAACAAGCATGAATGAGTATGCCCATCAGGGCTCAAACAACACCTACTCATGCTAGTGGGTTTCATCCATTTACTGTGGCAATGGCAGGTCATGCAGGGGAAAGAGGTTCAGCTACCGCATCTTGTAACAGTTGAATCGTTGTTGTCCAAATGCAGTAAAAGAGAGCAGGAGTGAGAGAGTGGGATTGTATCAGAATGAACAAGGGGGTTTTGCTTGCCTGGCACTTCTGAAGATGATATAGCTCTTCATCGGTGTCATTGATCACATCGTTGAAACATACGTCTACCGAGGGGGAACTATCACCGGCAAACACAGAAAGAATACAATCAATACAATGCACAATATGATGCATGATCATGACATGTCAATATGTTGTGATTTGAGCTAATGCAGCTAAGATCAAAAGGGTTTGAGTTGATTTGAACTCAAGGTTCAAATTCAGATTCAAGCTATGAATTCAAATAGTGCATGATCATGTTTTGTACTAAACAGTGAGGTTAAGTTGTTTAAACGTGCATGAAACCAGTACAGATGGATAGATTGGATTTTTCTGATCATTTTTCATATATAAATTATTTCATTTGGAGTTACAGATTATTTTCTATGAGTTTTCGAAGTTTATACAATTTTCTGAAATTTCCTGAATTATTTTAAATCCAGAAAATGTTTAACTGCTTCAGCATTGTGCAAGCATGACGTCAGCGAGTCAACTGCGGCTGTCCAGGTCAAGCCTGACCAATGGGTCCCACAGGTCAATGACAGAGTGCTGGTTAGGGTCAATGACAGGTGGGTCCAGTAAACGCTGACTGGGCCAAGGTCAAACTGACACGTGGGCCTCTTGTGGTTAGCTAAAAACTAAACAGGAACTAAACTTTGATTAAATAAGGGCGCGGGGCCAAACTGTCTTTGTCAATGTGGTTAATTAACTAGGTGATTAAACCCTAATTAAGCAGCCACGTCATCATCACCGGATCGATGCCGGCGATGACCAAACCGACGGCGAGAGCTCGCTGGACTCGCGTTAGGGACGATAGTTCATCGCGCTGCTGGCACCAGGGAGGTCCTCTCGCTCGTCTGCATCCAAAGGACCGGACGGGAGGCCGTGGGGTGGCCGGAAACGATGCCAGCGAGGAGGTTTAGCGGCGGCCGAGCTCGGGCTCGAGCGGGTGCGGGGTTTCAGCGTGAGCTAGAGCAAACGGCGCGGCGCGTTCACTTCCCGGGGACGCAGTGAGCATGTTGGTGGTGCTGGGGCGAGCGGGAGAGCGCAGGAGCATCGAGCTCGTCGGCCATGGCGGTGGCCGGAGTTCGGGAAACGACGGGAGCAACACTACAAGGCACGGCAGGACGAGAGGCTAGGTGTTCCGGGCTTCTGGAAGCGTTCTAAGCGCGATGACACAACCGAGCGTGAGCCTCAGTGGCTAAAACGACGGTGGCAACATGGCCGGCGGCGAGGAGCTGTCGGCTCTGGTGAGAACGAGGCTACATGGCGCAAACTAGGTGGGGAAGAGAGGGGTTCGGAGCGGGAGCTCACAGCTGCCACGTAGTGAATCTCGGTGGGCTCGGGGAAGGCCGGACGATGAAGAATTTGACGGCGGCGATCGTCGGGGCGGAGGTTGATGATGACGCCGATGGCGATGTTCTAGGGCGTCCGTCGTTGTACAGCTCGGTGGAGAGGACGAGGGGAACGCGGCTGTGCTTCTGGGATCAGCGGTAGGGCGAGGGGGGTGCGGTAGCCATGGTGGCAGCGAACGGCGGCGACGGCTCCGCTCGGCTTCAATAGAGAGAGCGAGAGAGGAGAGGCAGGGAGAGAGGGGAGCGTCCGAGGGGGTTCAGAGTGCTGCGTGGCGGCTTCAGAAGCCTCTCCTACATCGGCAGAAGCAGGAGGTGGCCGCGCGTGTGCCAACACGCGGCGAGTACGCGCCCTCCTGCCCACTGGCAAGAGGTGGAGGATGACTAGCAGAGGGGCCTGGTGGGTTGGGCATCTCTGGTGGGCTGCCAGGTATGTTTCCTTTCTCTCTCTCTCATTTGTTTTTTTGTTTCTATTTTTTTTTCTGCAACTTTGTTTTGATTTGATTTTCAACCAAATCATTTTCCAAGATTCTGTAAATTGTTGTATGGACCAGTGACATAATATAAAGCCCCAAAACAATTTCCAGAATTATTGGGTCATATTTGAAATATATCAAATATAAATCCAATGCAAATAGGTATTGAATTAATTCCAAATGCCCGAAATAAATATCTATGAGCTCCTGAAAATATTGGTTTGAATTTTAGCTCTGGCCAATATTCTCAGAGCGAAAAATGAACATTTTCTTGGGCTTATTTGAATAAATTTTTAACTTGCTCAATTTTTAAAGATTTCTGAGGTTGTGGGAATCTCCCTCATTTCAAATTTCTTCAATTTAAACATGATGCACACATGACTAGCTAGTCTATGTCAAGGTAAAGCTAGGGCTGTGACAACTCACCCCTACTAAATAAGAATCTCGTCCCGAGATTCAAGTCGTGAGGTAAGAAGACAGAGGGGTCACAAAGCTAACACGATCTTCATGATCAGATTTTCCCTTCTCGAAGATGTTGATTCATTTCTCCAATTGATCTTGACGTCTTTGCTTTTGAAATCTTCTTCCAACATGGTGAGGATAGAAGGAAACTCTACAGGAATCGATCTTCTTGAAGATCGAGCAACTCAAAATCAACTCATGAAGTGAGACATTGGAAACATCTCTTGAGCTGAGGCACAAAACACACATCAAGACAGATGGAGAGAAACTGATAACAAGGTTCAATTTGGTAGGCAACATTTCCACGCTTAAGAAGATGGTGGATGCATTTCAAGTAGCGAGGAGTTAAGTTTCCCTTCATGTCAAACGGGGCACCTTAGAGGAGGTGACTCGTAGAGCTATTCCCTTAGGTGGCAAAAAGAATTACTTTTGATCCATATATCATTGAAACTCTTCATACTAGCCTGAGGCAATTCTTAATGGATCGTTTGAAGTAGTTCGAAAAAATGACATACTTGGGCTAGAGTGGACGATGTGGACTACCTTGTTGAAGACAACGCAATGGATTATTTTGCTTATCATCGGAAATGGATGGGACCCATGGTATGTCCACTTTTGAAGATGATCTTGGATAACAACTGCTGAAAAGGGCAGCCCATGGGAAATTGGCACAATGGCGGTGCAAGCTGGGAACAAAATGCAACTGTTGGGAATGTTCCAACCATCATATCTGCCTGCGATTCAAATCCGATTGGTGATAGGATACTTCAAAATCGGCATGTCTGAAAAGAAAGTTTGCAACACAAACCGATGAGATGAAATTTGCGAGATTCTCAGGAGATGAACTACGATAGCAAGCTCCAAAACACGAGCTGGTTATGCTACATACATGAGAACACGATGTCCCGAACAAGCATGACCACATAGTAGTCTTACAACGAAACACTACCGAGTTCAGGTGGGAACCATCAACGAGGATACCGAGGTCCTTTCAGAGGTCCGGATTAGCTCTCATGAAGGAACTCTTTCTCCTTGAACAAATCAGTCAGTGGCTTGGTGTACTAGGAGATACATATGGAATGGAGGTAGCGAGCCTATCAAACCATAGCATACTTCGTACATGCATGACTGACTTGGGATGGTACCAGGGGAAACAAAAACAATCCTTCTCAAACTCACGGCGTTAACTTGCACCAAATGCACGCGAATCAGAGAAAGCCGCTTCTTTCATCCAACATATGCTTCATGAACGGAACATGAAGATAATGCTTATATAAGTTTCCAACACTAGCTGGATGTTCAACACGAATCATGGAGGAGACGAAATGTTGCTGATGGGCTGAACAACAAGTCATCGAGATTTCCATATAGATGGAATTCCACAATTATGTGAACAAAGTGATAGCATTGGTCAGAACAAAAGATATAATGGTGTATGCTCGAGGAAAATCCACGAGTAAGACAACATTACGATCATCATTGGTTCTGATTTGGTTTGAGGATAGCCCACGCTCAAATCAAAATTTTGGCAAGACAATAGATCCAACAACTGATCAGAGGACCAATCGATGAAGATATCACCTCTCTTCAACACACATACAAACGCAAAGATATCCCTTTAGAATGAACTAAATTCGACAAAGCTTTTATCTTCCAATTCTCCAAGTTGTTGTTTAGCTTAACCAACTAGCTCAGGGGTATCCAACACGGATTCTTGGAGAAAGAGTGGTTTATTGGTTAACCAACTTGATCACGAACTCACCATATCGGTCAGGGGATGACCTGGTGATACTTCCGTGAAGATATCCGGAAAATCACGAACCACCGATATGACTCTAAGCTCGAGAACAATCTTGCTTTTCAGGGAAAGACAATATGATCGAAAGAGTGAGGGATTGACACAATCCCAACTCATGGATCGAAGAGTGCACCAGAAATAAGGACTAGGTAGCATGATCAATCTTAAGATGATGATTTAATAATCAACACTCTAAGAATGAGAATAATGTCCATTTACTACAAAGCAACGAGTTGCTCGGAGTATTGATTTCACACATCACAATTCACTTGTCTTCATTTCGGTTACAACAACACGGAACCGAGGAATGAATAATGATGGCGAGAAGTATCACTGCGTCGAGAATTCATAAGAGGTGGTGCAATTCTCATGACATTCTTGACATAAAGATGGTAACACTCCAAGGTAGAACAGAGCAAAATCTAGATTGGCATTTTGATGTACGAAATATGACTACTTTGACTAGTCCAAGAAATGGATGAGGTGCTGGAGTTTGTTTTCTCCTAGTCATTCCGGAATAGAATGGCTTGTCGGACCACAAGAATAATAGACATCGATAACACGAAAGCATGACTACTCCTGACTACAAATTGATAGTCGGAGGTCAGAAAACAACTAATGAGGGACAACTCAAGGAACATATGATTTTCTGAGTTATGGATGCATAGATTAGTATGTCGAACAAGTTCAACTTCTTTCTTCCAGATAACCCATGCAGAAGAAAAGGGACTGGCAGATTCACAATATGAATGGAGTACTCCTCAAGAGCACCCTGGTTGTGATCTTTGGTTCAAGAGAACTTCTGCCATGATGGTTCATGGTATTTGGAAGAATGATATACCACAGACCTCGAAGACTGTCACAAAGATTACTAATATCCTAAAGGTACGAGCAACACTATCAACACAAGGTAAGTAGAGTGGATCTTGGGTCAAGAACCTAGGAGTAGAATACCTACTACTAAATGGCATCACGGGATGCTTTCGAGAATGGTCGCCAGAATCATCACACCAGGAACACAAAACTTGGCTAGATTACTAGGTGACTCCCTAAAACACCTAGGGTCATAAAAATAGCCCAACATACATACCGAGGCAATAGAGTACCTCAACGCACCGGTTAGTGTGCTTATTCTGACCAAAAGGACATCGGGAACGGAAAGAAAGGATTTGCAAATTCATCAGACTATTTAGTAACCTGGGATGACTCGGACAACATAATGGCTGTAAATTCAAAAAGATTTGAGACATCCTGCAAAAATTGTGGCATAACCACTCAACATCACAATATCAAGGTTCCAAGACCAACTATGAACACACGGAAGTACTGGAAACTGAACTGAGACATGAATAGATCAATCCTATAAGTCTATGGATTAGTAACACGTCATCCTATTTAGTAAAGGATTTGCAAATACATCAGACTATTTAGTAACCTGGGATGACTCGGACAACATAACGGCTGTAAATGCTCAAAAAGATTTGAGACATCCTGCAAAATGGTGGCATAACCACTCAACATCACAATATCAAGGTTCCGAGACCAACTATGAACACATGGAAGTACTGGAAACTGAACTGAGACAGGAATAGATCAATCCTATAAGTCTATAGATTAGTAACACGTCATCCTGATAGATAGATGAGAAGGCCTAGTTCTTAATCCCCGTAGAAGAGAAGAGGTTGACTTAGATCAAAGGGTATAAGGTAAAGGAGTAAAAAGAGCCTTACGTTCCCTTCCACAATAAATTCCCTTATATAACTAAAGCATTTCTAGACTCAACTTCGACCAGTTTGGCTTGGTAAACCTACAGGCAGTCAGGCTCTGATACCAACGCTGTGCGGACCCTGATCCTAAGTCACACCGATCTAGCATGTAACACATCATATCACTTTGCGGCCTCACGCACGGTATTCCCACGGGTGCCACCTTACCTACCCGGGACCATTTGCGCCTTTTGTCTCACGTATATGATAGTGTCGCTAGCATCCATATGGCAGAGAACCTGTGCCGACATGACTAGTCATGAACCCAAAGTGGCACTAACTTACGGAGACAGGCATACATGAATCAACATCGAGCATGTCAGTCAGCAGCTTGCGAATCCGGGCTGTAGCAGGCTAGGCAGGACTCCGGATGTCACCGCGTGACATTTCCCCGAAGGGATAGACACAGGAACAAAGTGAATCACATGCCGACCAGTCAAGTGTTCTGGAGCAGTAGTGCTGGGCGAGCAGGACTCCGGTGAAACGAGCTGTAGCGGACTACTATGGCTCATGGAAGCACAAGACTACATTTCCCCATAAGAGAGGCTACCCAGGATAAACAACTAGGTTGTCGGATCCCACACATACCGAGCATTTCAATCATACACACAATATGCTCGATATGTGTAAATACAACATGGCATCACAACATAACTCTACGACTCAAGTATTTATTCATTAGGCTCCGAGGAGCGAGATATTACAAACATTCAGAGCATACAAGTCAAAGCACATGCGGAAGCTTAACATGTCTGAGTACAAACATCTAAAAATGAAAAAGGCTGAGAAGCCTGACTATCTATCAGATCCTGCCGAGGGCACAAGATCGTAGCTAAGGTATCAAGCTAAACGTCAAAGTCCAGACGGAAACTACTAGCGAGACTGACGTCCCTCTGCAAAACATAAAATAGGCAAACGTGAGTACAAATGTACCCAGCAAGAATTACATCAGAACTAGCTACATATGCATCAGTATCAACAAAGGGGGTGGTGGAGTTTGACTGCAGCAAGCTAGCTTTGACTCAGTGGCTATCCTAAACTATGACTGCAAGTAACTCTTCTAAGGTGGCGCACACGAGTCCACATATTCACCATATCAATACACCACTATGGATCCGCTCCCGTCTCCCTACGAGAACGCCATCCAGAGCACTCACGCTTATCTTGCGCATTTTAGAGTATCCACTTTCACTTGTCTATGAACTGTATAGGCAACCAAGTAGTCCTTTACCACGGACGCGGCTATTCGAATAGATGATGTTAACCCTGCAGGGGTGTACTTCTTCATACACGCTCTCACCACTTACCACCTTTTACACGACATGTACTCGACAACCTTCAAGCGGAAGCCCAACAAGGATGTCGGCCACGGCCTACATAAACACTCAAGTCTCTAGTCCAGGTTTATCGCCTATCCCGGTTCCATCCGCAGGGAGTCCGGCCGAGGTTTCCACATACGGCCCCGAACAATGTGTATAGGGTTTTGAGACACCAAACGGGCGCCTGGCATACCCGGCCATGGTGTATCTACCACATCATAGCCCACCCCTAGGGTCAACACTACGCACGGCCGCCAACACATATCCTATAAACACCAGAAACTAGTTGCAACTCCTGGACAGAGGACTAGGGTGGTTTAGAAGCCGAGAGGGTCAATTAAGGATCCCAATGCATGGTAGTAGCTGGTTCTTAAATCACACATACAGATCTTGGTGCTTAAGGACGGTTCCAATGAAACAACCCACCATGTACTCCTACATGGCCTCTGATCGACACCTTTACCAAATCGTGTTCATCACACTTAGCTCACACATAGTAGGACATGTTGACAACTTTCCAATTCATCCCGGATGAATCAGACCTGACACAACTTGAAGCAATAGCAGGCATGACAAACAAGCATGAATGACTAGGCACATCAGGGGTCAAACAACTCCTACTCATGCTAGTGGGTTTCATCCATTTACTGTGGCAATGACAGATCATGCAGGGGAAAGAGTTTCAACTACCGCAACATGTAACAGTTGTATCGTTGTTGAACAAGGGGGTTTTGCTTGCCTGGCACTTCTGAAGATGATATAGCTCTTCATCGGTGTCATTGATCACATCGTCGAAACATACGTCTACCGAGGGGGAACAATCACCGGCAAACACAGAAAGAATACAATTAATGCAATGCACAATATGATGCATGATCATGACATGTCAATATGTTGTGATTTGAGCTAATGCAGCTAAAAACAGAAGGGTTTGAGTTGATTTGAACACAAGGTTCAAATTCGGATTCAATCTATGAATTCAAATAGTGCATGATCATTCTTTGAACTAAACAGTGTGGTTAAGTTCATTAAACATGCATGAAACTAGTACAGATAGATAGATTGGATTTTTATGATCATTTTTCATATATAAATTATTTCATTTGGAGTTACAGATTATTTTCTATGAATTTTTGAAGTTTATACAATTTTCTGGAATTTCCTGAATTATTTTAAATCTAGAAAATGTTTAACTGCGTTAGCATTGTGCAAGCATGATGTCAGCGAGTCAACTGCGTCTATCCAGGTCAAGCCTGACCAGTGGGTCCCACTGGTCAGTGACAGAGTGCTGGTTAGGTGTAACACCCCGGTTATGATTTACCCAATATGTAATCCAACTCTTGCTGTTTCCGGCGTTAAGTTATTTTCTTTTCTCAGGTTCGGGTTTTTGCCTCCGTGTGTTGTTATCGTTGTCATGCATCTCATATCATGTCATCATGTGCATTGCATTTGCATACGTGTTCATCTCATGCATTCGAGCATTTTCCCCGTTGTCCGTTTTGCATTCCGGCGCTCCGTTCTCCTCCGTTGGTCATTTCTACCTTTCTTTCGTGTGTGGGGATTAAACATTTCCGGATTGGACCGAGACTTGCCAGGCGGCCTTGGTTTACTACCGGTAGACCGCCTGTCAAGTTTCGTACCATTTGGACTTCGTTTGATGCTCCAACGGTTAACCGAGGGACCGAGAAGGCCTCGTGTGTGTTGCAGACCAACACCCTTCCAATTTGGCCCAAAACCCACCAATACCCTCTCCATTATCTTGAGCGTTCGGTCATGATCGCGTGGCCGAAAACCGCACCTCATTTGGACTCTCCTAGCTCCTCCTATGCCTATTTAAAGACCCCCTCCGAAACTCTTCTTCTTCTTCCCCCCGAAACCCTAAAGTTCCAGATCCGCCGCCCCAGACATGTCAGTTCAAGACGGACATTTCACCGCCGCCTCCCTCGTCCAATAAGTGCGCCACGCGTCCCGGGCCGGTCCCCACTTCACCGGGTCGCCGCCCGGCCCGCTCGGCCCGCGGGAGGCCCCCGCGACCCGCTTCCTCGCGCCGCCTCACGCCCGCGAGCCCGCCGCCGTCCTCCTCGTGTCCGACCGCCCGAGGCGCCCGGCGCCGCCTCCCGCCATCGACGCCGGCCGGCCGCAAGCTCGCCGGACCGGCCCCGCCGCCTCCCGACCGGTGCCGCGCCGCCCGGACCTCCGCCGGCGACCTCTCCTCCGGCTCCGGCCTCCTCCTCCCCACGAGCTCCTTCCACTCCGGCGGCCAACTCCGTCTCCGGCAAGTCCGACTCCGACGAACCTCGAAGTCCGTGCCGCTGCTACAGTACACTCAGGCTAGATCTGGATCTGGAAATTGCCTCGGTTGACTTTTGCCCCGAAACCCTAATTATTTTGCTATGTTCGTCGTGTCGTATCTTAGCAGTCGTAGCCCCATTTTTGGCATATAGCATATCAAAATGTTCGTCTCAAAGAGCACATCATTTCATCTCATTGCATCATTTTCATTTGAGTTCATCTTGATGCCCGAAATGCTGTTGGAAGAGTGCTATTTGAGATAATTGTCAGATCTGCTGCTCCAATTGGATATTTGTCATTTTTGCCATGATTATTGTGTGCATGATATGCCCCTGAGCTCTACATATGTTTTGTTATATGCTTTGCCATCTTTCCAGAGGTTCAACCCATGTATTTTTGTGATGTGTGTGGTGACTAGCACAAGCTTGCAAAGTGGTGCATTCGTTAATGCTGATTTCAGGGACTGAGCAATTCCACAAAGTCCTTGATCTGTTTATATATATATGCCATATATTCATGTTGTTTCCTAGTGATCCGTTCCTCTTTTGAGGATGATCAGTAAGGATGTTTTGTTAATCTTGTAGTGCTCTATCCATCCTTGTCTTTGTTTGCAATTAAGGATCACCCTAGCTAGAGTCAATCGAGCTCTACTTTTGCTATTTCGTGAATCTGGGCAGATTGTCTACTTGTTAGTGATTTTGCCGAGGATGTCATAGTTGATCCGTGCATGCTATGCTATTTTTCTCCCTGCCATGTATTTTGTTGTCATGTTTGGGTGCTGTAGCATGTTCGTCTTGTTGCATTTAGATGGCTACTTGCTGTTTTTCGCAGACCGTTGTCATATTTGAATTGCTTGCCATGTTTGAATGCTGTTGGAAGAGTGCTATTTGAGATAATTGTCAGATCTGCTGCTACCCGATTCCGGTGTTCTTTATATCGTTTTCAAGCGATTTCAGCTCACCTTTCCAGTGGCACACTTGGATTTCCAAGTTGAGGCCAGGTTCATTCATTCCTTGTCAAATCTTGCATATGCATCACATATCGCATCCCGCATAGCATACCATGTTTTGCATCATGTTGTTTGAGTTTGCACGTGGTTGATTGTGTCCTTGTTGCTTGTTTGTCTTGTTTGGGTAGAGCCGGGAGATGAGTTCGCTAATGAGGAGCCCGTTGAGTTTGCTTTCGAGGAACCAGTCAACTCTGACAACTTTGCAGGCAAGATGATCATACCCTCGAAATCACTACTATCTTTGCTTTGCTAGATGCTTGCTCTTTTGTTATGCCTATGCTACGATGCCTACCACTTGCTTATCTTGCCTCCCAAATTGCCATGTCAAACCTCTAACCCACCATGTCCTAGCAAACCATTGATTGGCCTTGTTACCGCTTTGCTCAGCCCCTCTTATAGCGTTACTAGTTGGAGGTGAAGATTGGAGACCGTTCCATGTTGGAACATTATTTACTTGTTGGGATATCATTATATTGCCTTGTTATCTTAATGCATCTATATACTTGGTAAAGGGTGGAAGGCTCGGCCTTTTGCCTAGTGTTTTGTTCCACTCTTGCCGCCCTAGTTTCCATCGTATCGGTGTTATGTTCCTGGATTTTGCGTTCCTTACGCAGTTGGGTGATAATGGGCACCCCTTGATAGTTCGCCTTGAATAAAACTCTTCCAGCAATGCCCAACCTTGGTTTTACCATTTGCCACCTAGCCTCTTTTCCCTTGGGTTTCCGGAGCCCAAGGGTCATCTTATTTAAACCCCCCCGGGCCAGTGCTCCTCTGAGTGTTGGTCCAACCGAGCGATGTCCGGGGCTACCAGGGGCAACTCTGGGCTGGCCTACCCGACGTCTTGCTCATCCGGTGTGCCCTAAGAACGAGATATGTGCAGCTCCTATCGGGATTTGTTGGCACATCTGGGTGGTGTTGTTGGATTTGTTTTAACTTGTCGAAGTGTCTTGTAGAACCGGGATACCGAGTCTTATCGGAATGTCTCGGGAGGAGGTCTATTCCTTCGTTGACCGTGAGAGCTTGTCATTGGCTAAGTTGGGACTCCCCTGCAGGGATTTGAACTTTCGAAAGCCGTGCCCGCGGTTATGGGTAGATGGGAATTTGTTAATGTCCGGTTGTAGATAACTTGAACCTTAACTTAATTAAAATGAATCAACAGTGTGAGTAACCGTGATGGTCTCTTCTCGGCGGGGTCCGGGAAGCGAACACGGTGTTGGAGTAATGCTTGCCGCAGGTTGTTCTCTAGTTATCCGTTCGTGCCTTGCCTTCTCTTCTCGCTCTCTCTCTTGCGAACAGGTTAGCCACCATATATACTAGTCGCTTGCTGCAGCTCCACATATTGTACCTTGCCTTACCTATAAGCTTAAATAGTCTTGATCGCGAGGGTGCGAGATTGCTGAGTCCCTGTGGCTCACAAATTTCTTCCAAACCAGATGCAGGGCCTGATGACTCTGTTCCAGATGACGCGCTTGAGCTCAAGTGGGAGTTCGACGAGGACTCACGCCGTTACTATGTGTCTTTCCCTGATGGTCAGTAGTGGTGCCCAGTTGGGGCGATCGGGACCGTGTCACATGTTGGGTTTATCTTTTATTTCGGCGCCGTAGTCAGGCCATGAGTGTTTGGATGATGTAATGCTATTTATGTACTTTGATTAACGTGCCGAGTGTAAGCCAACTATGTATCTCCCCTTTTATTATCTATATATTACATGGGATGTTGTGAAGATTGCCTAACATGCGACATTGCTTTCAATGCGGTTATGCCTCTAAGTCGTTCCTCGACACGTAGGAGATATAGCCGCATCGAGGGCGTTACAAGTTGGTAATCAGAGCCTTCCCCGACCTTAGGATCCCCCACTGCTTGATCGTTTTTAGCAGCCGAGTTGTGTCTAGAAAAATGTTTTGAGTCATTTAGGAATTATATATCGGAGAGTTTAGGAATTCTTTTTACTCCCCAGTCCCTTCATCGCTCTGGTAAGGCATCCTGACGTACAGTTTTGACTCTTCTCTTCTCAAATTTCACTAAAAAAAATTTAGGATCACGCGGGTATCTTGGAATCGTTCCGATGGTTTTGTGACGAGAACATTGTTCTTGGTGCCTCCTGTCTTTAGGGGTTATGGCAGTGTCCCGGGGAGTTGAGCTCTGAGGTGTTGTCGTCACAATTTTATCATTGCAGTTCTGGAATACCTGAGTTTAGTACGCCGACATAGAAAATCTCTTTTATGCAGTTCGTTGGTGAGATAACCTCGACGCCACCCAGTACTGGGGCGGGAGTTCGGGAGTATTGCCATAACTTGTATAACGGATGCTTTTCGAAGGTTGAGGTTGATGGTTTCCGAAGTTTTTTCTCGGTTATGTGTTGAAGGATGGATACAGCTGGATGTAGGATTTGCTAGTTTTGGGTGAGATATTATGCTTCCCCTGTATCCCCAACACCTGATTGCATAACTGGAAAGGTTCGGGAGTTTCATAGGTGGGAATTCTTGTAGCTCTAGTTCTTCTTCCACGGATATTTGGTTTGAGATGGGGAGTTCTTACCGAGTATTCGTTCTTGATCCGTACCTTGTTGATTTATTCCTCTACCTAAATTCTAAGTGGCTTCTCAATTTATGGATATGTGACCATTTCAAGTGGAATGCATTCGTTCTTATGTTCGGATGTGAAGACTTTATGTTGCAATTTCAACCCGTTTGATTCAGCTTCATTTTATCTGTCAACGTGCTAACGGTTGTCACCCTCTTCAGGATGGCTCCCGCTAAGAGTAGCAATCAGAATCAGAATCAGGATCCGCCACCACCTCCTCCTCCTCCGGAGGCATGGCAAGCTATGATGGCCGCAACCAATGCAAACACGCAGTTCATCATGCAAATTCTTCAAGAGCGCAATCAAGCGAATCAAGGCAACCAAGGCAACAATCAGAATCACTTTGCTACACTCAACCAGTTCCTTGCTAACGGGCCAAAGACTTTCAGCAATTGTGTTGAGGCAACTGATGCTGACGATTGGCTTGTGGATCTGTGCAAGCATTTCGAGTGCAGTAACATCAGGCCTGAGGACTTCGTCAAGTTCGCTTCCTTCCAACTCAAAGATCAAGCTGCAGAATGGTTCCAGTAGTACAAGGATTCCAGAGGTGGACGTGTGATCACTTGGGATGAATTCCGTCAAGATTTCAAAGCTCATCATATCCCTCAGAGCATGGTTGAAAGCAAGCGTGAGGAATTCCGCAACCTGAAGCAAGGCTCTTTGTCTGTCTATGACTACAACAAGTTGTTCCAGAAGCTCGCCCGCTTTGCCAAGCAGGACGTCCCTGATGAGAAGAGCATGATATACCAGTTCAGGGGTGGACTCAGAGAAGAAATTCAGCTAGCTCTTGTTCTCTTTGAGCCCTTGAGGTACGATGAGTTCTAGAACATGGCATTGAAGCAAGAGGCTGCTCAACTGAGGTGTGATGCTTCCAAGAAGCGAGTCAGAGATGCTACTCCTTCTTCCTCTACTCAAGTGGCCAAGAAGCAGAAGTATTGGCTTCCTCCTCCTCCGTTTCGTCAGCCGTATCAGCAGAAGAGCAAAGGTGGCAGTGGATCTTCCCCCCCCCCCAACCCTGGCTTTCAGAACAAGACTTCGTCTCAAGCTCCAAGATCGAGTGCTCCGTACCACCGTCCACTTTCAGAGGTCACGTGCAACAAGTGCCAAGAGAAGGGTCACTATGCCAACAAGTGCTTCAACCAGAGGCGTCTCCCTCCTCCTCCTCCTGTGAGATCGGCAAGTACAGCTATGGTCAAGCATAACACCAAGTCTGCCAAGGTCAACTTGCTGAATGCAGCTCAGGTAGAGGACTCGCCAGATGTGATTATGGGTAACCTTCCTGTTAATGACATTCTCGCAAGAGTTCTTTTTGAAACTGGTGCATCTTTATCATTTTTATCGAAGCCTTTTGCATCCATGCATGATGTGCATACTATTGATTTGCCTAAGCCGATAGCGGTTTGTTCTTCGGGTTTGTTCATGAACACCAAAATGTTGGCTCTGGATGTTACTATCATGTTGGGCGATTACAAGTTTCTTTCTTCTCCAATGGTTCTTGGTAACTCGGATATTGATCTTATTCTCGGACTGGATTGGCTTTCTAAGCACAAGGCGCATCTTGATTGTGCAGCCAGGCAGATTCAATTGACTCATTCGTCTGAGGATGTAATTGTCTTTGCCGCTCGTGATGATACCATCCGTCTGTTCTCTCTCAATGAGAAGGGTGAACTGGATGCTATCTCGCAAATCCCAGTTGTTTGCGAATATCAAGACGTCTTTCCAGAAGAGCTTCCAGGAATGCCTCTGCACCGGCCAGTTGAATTAGTCATTGATCTCGAGCCTGGCACGGAACCAGTGTGCAAGCGTCCTTACAAGCTCGGACCTGAAGAGTTGAAGGAGCTCAAGAAGCAACTCGATATTCAAGAGCGAATGGGTCTAATCTGACCTAGTTCTTCTCCGTGGGGTTGTGGAGTTCTTTTTGTGAAGAAGGATGGAACGGACCGACTTTGTGTTGACTACCGTCCATTGAACAAGAATACTATCAAGAACAAATACCCACTTCCCAACATCAACGAGCTGTTCGAACAACTCAAAGGCGCCCAAGTATTCTCCAAGTTTGATCTCCGTATGGGTTATCATCAGATTCGAATCCGTGAGCAAGATATTCCCAAGACGGCTTTCAGGACAAGCTATGGTTCATATGAATACACTGTCATGTCTTTTGGCCTCGTCAACGCTCCTCTGACTTTCTCTCGCATGATGAACTTCATCTTCAACGCCTACACCAATGATTTTGTTTTGGTCTATCTCGATGACATTCTGGTCTTTTCGAAGAACAAGGAAGATCATGCCAAGCACTTGCGTTTGGTACTCGATAAGCTCAGGAACACAAGTTCTACGCCAAGTTCTCCAAGTGCGAATTTTGGCTCGATGAGGTTCTTTATCTTGGTCATATCATCTCTGCCAAGGGCATTGCAGTAAATACTGAGAAGGTGTCTGCAATTGTGAATTGGGAACCAGCTCAGAACATGAAGGAACTCCGTAGCTTCCTCGGTCTCGCAAGATATTGTCGAAGATTCGTTGAAAACTTTTCAAAGATCGCGAAGCCTCTCTCAAATCTTCTCCAGAAGCACGTCAAGTACGTTTGGTCTCCGGAGTGTGACATTGCTTTCAACACTTTGAAAGACAAATTGGTCACTACTCCAGTTCTGACTCCTCTTGATGAATCCCAACCGTACGAGGTGTTTTGCGATGCCTCTCTCCAAGGTCTCGGTGCAGTGTTGATGCAAGAGAAGAAAGTTGTGGCTTATACCTCTCACCAGTTGAAGCCCAACGAGAAGAACTACCCCACTCATGACCTCGAGTTGGCGGCAGTTGTGCGTGCTCTTTTGACTTGGAGACATCTCTTATTGGGAAGAAAAGTGGACATTTTCACTGACCACAAGAGTCTCAAGTACATCTTCACTCAGCCTAATCTCAACCTCAGGCAAATTCGATGGGTCGAAATGATTCCTGACGCATTGAGCAGGAAGGCTTATTGCAACAGTCTGATTCTCAAGCCTTATCAACCCGAGCTTTGTGAAGCTTTCCGCAAACTTAATCTGCAAGTTGTTCCTCAAGGTTTCCTCACCAACCTTCAAGTCTCTCCTACCTTGGAAGACCAGATTTGCCAAACTCAGCTTCTTGATGCTATGGTGAAGACGGTGAAGATTGGGATTGCCAAGAGTCAACCCAAGTACAAGTGCTACCGCCTTGATGACAAGGATACCCTCTTCTTCGAGGATCGTATTGTTGTGCCCAAAGGTGATCTTCGTAAAGTAATCATGAACGAGGCTCACAATTCACTCCTCTCCATCCACCCTGGGAGCATGAAGATGTATCAGGACCTCAAGCAGGCTTATTGGTGGACTCGAATGAAGCGCGAGATTGCTCAGTTCGTGAATGAATCTGATGTCTGCAGAACAATGAAGGCAGAACACTAAAGGCCAGCTGGTCTCCTCCAACCTCTTGCCATTCCAGAATGGAAGTTCGACCACATTGAGATGGACTTCGTGACTAGGTTTCCAAAGTCCAAGCGTGGCAATGATGCTATATTCGTTGTCATCGACAAACTCACTAAAGTGGCTCATTTTCTGCCTATCAAAGAGTCAATCACTGCAGCTCAATTGGCGGAGCTCTATACCTCTCGAATTGTCTTGCTGCACGGTATTCCACAGGTGATCTCTTCAGACCGTGGCAGCATCTTTACCTCCATGTTTTGGGATTCTTTTCAGAAGGCCATGGGCACCAACATCCGCTTCAGCACAGCTTTCCATCCTCAAACTAGCGGTCAAGTCGAGCGTGTTAATCAGATTCTTGAAGATATGCTCAGGGCTTGTGTGATCTCCTTCGGCCTGAAGTGGGAGGATTGTCTTCCATATGCTGAATTCTCCTACAACAATAGTTTTCAAGCAAGTTCGGGCAAGGCCCCATTCGAAATTATGTATGGCAGGAAGTGCCGTACCCCTCTCAACTGGTCTGAAACCGGTGAACGTCAGCTTCTCGGTAATGACTTAATCACAGAGGCAGAGGAAATGTGCAAAGTCATTCGAGATAACCTCAAAGCAGCCCAATCCCGCCAGAAGAGCTACTATGATAGTAAGCACCGTGATTTGGCTTTCGAGATCGGAGATCATGTTTACCTCCGCGTCTCTCCTATGAAAGGTACTCGCCGCTTCGGTGTCAAAGGGAAGCTTGCCCCCAGATACGTGGGACCTTTCAAGATCGTCAGCAAGAGAGGCAATCTCGCCTATCAACTCGAGCTTCCTTCAAACTTTGCAAATGTGCATGACGTGCTCCATGTCTCTCAGCTCCAAAAGTGCTTCAAGACTCCTGACCGCACCGTCAACTTCGAAGACATTGAGCTCCAAGAAGACCTCTCTTATCGTGAGCACCCCGTTGCTATTCTTGAAGAGACTAAACGCAAGACGCAACAAGTCAATCAAATTCCTCAAAGTCAAGTGGTCACACCATTGCAACCATGAAGCCACCTGGGAACGCGAGGATCACCTCCTTTCTAAATACCCGGCGTTCTTTTAGTCCTAGATCTCGGGACGAGATCCTTTCGTAGTGGTGGAGAGTTGTAACACCCCGGTTATCATTTACCCAATATGTAATCCAACTCTTGCCGTTTCCAGCGTTAAGTTATTTTATTTTCTCGGGTTCGGGTTTTTGCGTCCGTGTGTTGTTATCATTGTCATGCATCTCATATCATGTCATCATGTGCACTGCATTTGCATACGTGTTCATCTCATGCATTCGAGCATTTTCCCCGTTGTCCGTTTTGCATTCCGGCGCTCCGTTCTCCTCCGTTGGTCATTTCTACCTTTCTTTTGTGTGTGGGGATTAAACATTTCCGGATTGGACCGAGACTTGCCAAGCGGCCTTGGTTTACTACCGGTAGACCGCCTGTCAAGTTTCGTACCATTTGGACTTCGTTTGATGCTCCAACGGTTAACCGAGGGACCGAGAAGGCCTCGTGTGTGTTGCAGCCCAACACCCTTCCAATTTGGCCCAAAACCCACCACAACCCTCTCCATCATCTAGAGCGTTCGATCACGATCGCGTGGCCGAAAACCGCACCTCATTTGGACTCTCCTAGCTCCTCCTATGCCTATTTAAAGACCCCCTCCAAAATTCTACTTCTTCTTCCCCCCGAAAACCTAAAGTTCCATATCCGCCGCCCCGGACATGTCCGTTCCGGCCGGACATTTCTCCGCCGCCGCCCTCGTCCAATAAGGGCACGCCACGCGTCCCGGGCCGGTCCCCACTTCACCGTGCCGCCGCCCGGCCCGCTCGGCCCGCGGGTGGCCCCCGCCGCCCGCTTCCTCGCGCCGCCTCACGCCCGCGAGCCCGCCGCCGTCCTCCTCGTGTCCGGCCGCTCGAGGCGCCCGGCACCGCCGCTCGCCATCGACGCCGGCCGGCCGCAAGCTCGTCGGACCGGCCCCGCCGCCTCCCGACCGGCGCCTCGCCGCCCGGACCTCCGCCGGCGACCTCTCCTCCGGCTCCGGCCTCCTCCCCACAAGCTCCTTCTACTCCGGCGGCCAACTCCGTCTCTGGCAAGTCTGATTCCGACTCCGGCGAACATCAAAGTCTGCGCCACTGCTACAGTACACTCAGGCTAGATCTGGATCTGGAAATTGCCTCGGTTGACTTTTGCCCCGAAACCCTAATTATTTTGCTATGTTCATCCTGTCGTATCTTAGTATCCGTAGCTCCGTTTTGGGCATATAGCATATCAAAATGTTCGTCTCAGAGAGCACATCATTTCATCTCATTGCATCATTTTCATTTGAGTTCATCTTCACGCCCGAAATGCTGTTGGAAGAGTGCTATTTGAGATAATTGTCAGATCTGCTGCTCAAATTGGATATTTGTCATTTTTGCCATGATTATTGTGTGCATGATATGCCCCTGAGCTCTACATATGTTTTGTTATATGCTTTGCCATCTTTCCAGAGGTGCAACCCATGTATTTTTGTGATGTGTGTGGTGACTAGCGCAAGCTTGCAAAGTGGTGCATTCGTTAATGCTGATTTCAGGGACTTAGCAATTCCACTAAGTCCTTGATCTGTTTATCTCAATATGCCATATGTTCATGTTGTTTCCTAGTGATATGTGCCTCTTTTGAGGATGATCAGTAAGGATGTTTTGTTTATCTTGTAGTTCTCTATCCATCCATATCTTTGTTTGAAATTATGGAGCAACCTAGCTTGAGCCAATCAAGCTCTACTTTTGCTATTTCTTGAATCTGGGAAGATTGTCTACTTGTTAGCAATTTTGCCGAGGATGTTGTAGTTGATCCGTGCATGCTATGCTATTGTTCTTGCCATTTCTAGCTTGTATTTTGTGTATGCTTGATGGGTGTATGCTTAGATTGTCATGACTTGCTCTGTAGTGAGTGCATCGAGCTCGTAAACATGCCTACTTGATATCTATTTTGCATGCTCCAGTTTTTCACTAAGTCTGAGAGCTGATTATGTTTTTGCCATGTTCACATGCATGCCAATGTATTTTCTGATCCCTTTTGTCTCAAGGTCACTAAGGGACTTTTGTTAAGCTCTTTGAGTAGCTCCATGCCATGCTTTACTTTGCCATGTTCAGGTCCGGTAGTATATAGTTTTCATGCTTCAAAGTGTGCTACCTGATCTGAAATTCCAGACAAGTGTTAATTTCACTAAGTCTGAAATCTGTTTACCAAATGCATTTTTGCCATGCTTGTTTGAACCTGTTAATGGATGAATTGGCCATAGCTCATTGTTCATATTTTGTTAAGCATCATGAATGGATCCCTGCCATGTATTTTTTTGTCATGTTTGGGTGCTGTAGCATGTTCATCTTGTTGCATTTAGATGGCTACTTGCTGTTTTTCGCAGACCGTTGTCATATTTGAATTGCTTGCCATTTCCAAACCGTGACTCCGATTCCGGCGTTCCTTATATCGTTTTCAAGGGATTTAATCTCACCTTTCTAGTGGCACACTTGGATTTCCATGTTGAGGCCAGGTTCATTCATTCCTTGTCAAATCTTGCATATGCATCACATATCGCATCCCGCATAGCATACCATATTTTGCATCATGTTGTTTGAGTTTGCACGTGGTTGATTGTGTCCTTGTTGCTTGTTTGTCTTGTTTGGGTAGAGCCGGGAGACGAGTTTGCTAACGAGGAGCCCGTTGAGTTTGCTTTCGAGGATCCAGTCAACTCTGACAACATTGCAGGCAAGATGATCATACCCTCGAAATCACTACTATCTTTGCTTTGCTAGATGCTCGCTCTTTTGCTATGCCTATGCTACGATGCCTACCACTTGCTTATCTTGCCTCCCAAATTGCCATGTCAAACCTCTAACCCACCATGTCCTACCGTTGATTGGCTTTGTTACCGCTTTGCTCAGCCCCTCTTATAGCGTTACTAGTTGCAGGTGAAGATTGGAGACCGTTCCTTGTTGGAACATTATTTACTTGTTGGGATATCATTATATTGCCTTGTTATCTTAATGCATCTATATACTTGGTAAAGGGTGGAAGGCTTGGCCTTTTGCCTAGTGTTTTGTTCCACTCTTGCCGCCCTTGTTTCCGTCATATCGGTGTTATGTTCCCGGATTTTGCGTTCCTTACGCGGTTGGGTGATAATGGGAACCCCTTGATAGTTCGCCTTGAATAAAACTCTTCCAGCAATGCCCAACCTTGGTTTTACCATTTTCCACCTAGCCTCTTTTCCCTTAGGTTTCCGGAGCCCAAGGGTCATCTTATTTAAACCCCCCCCCGGGCCAGTGCTCCTCTGAGTGCTGGTCCAACCGAGCGATATCCGGGGCTACCAGGGGCAACTCTGGGCTAGCCTACCCGACGTCTTGCTCATCCTGTGTGGCCTGAGAACGAGATATGTGCAGATCCTATCGGGATTTGTCGGCACATCTGGGTGGTGTTGCTGGATTTGTTTTAACTTGTCGAAGTGTCTTGTAGAACCTGGATACCAAGTCTGATCAGAATTTCTTGGGAGGAGGTCTATTCCTTCGTTGACCGTGAGAGCATGTCATGGGCTAAGTTGGGACTCCCCTGCTGGGATTTGAACTTTCGAAAGCCGTGCCCGCAGTTATGGGCAGATGGGAATTTGTTAATGTCCGGTTGTATATAACTTGAACCTTAACTTAATTAAAATGAATCAACTGTGTGAGTAACCGTGATGGTCTCTCCTCGGCGGGGTCCGGGAAGCGAACACGGTGTTGGAGTAATGCTTGCCGCAGGATGCCCTCTAGTTACTCGTTCGCGCTTTGCCTCCTCTTCTCGCTCTCTCTCTTGCGAACAGGTTAGCCACCATATATGCTAGTCGCTTGCTGCAGCTCCACATATTGTACCTTGCCTTACCTATAAACTTAAATAGTCTTGATCGCGAGGGTGCGAGATTGCTGAGTCCCTGTGGCTCACAGATTACTTCCAAACCAGATGCAGGGCCTGATGACTCCGTTCCAGATGACGCGCTTGAGCTCAAGTGGGAGTTCGACGAGGACTCACGCCGTTACTATGTGTCTTTCCCTGATGATCAGTAGTGGTGCCCAGTTGGGGCAATCGGGACCATGTCGCATGTTGGGTTTATCTTTTATTTCGGCACCGTAGTCGGGCCATGAGTGTTTGGATGATGTAATGCTATTTATGTACTTTGATTGACGTGGCGAGTGTAAGCCAACTATGTATTTCCCCTTTTATTATCTATATATTAGATGGGATGTTGTGAAGATTTCCTAACTTGCGACATTGCTTTCAATGCGGTTATGCCTCTAAGTCGTGCCTCGACACGTAGGAGATATAGCCGCATCGAGGGCGTTACATTAGGGTCAATGACAGGTGGGTCCAGTCAACGCTGACTTGGCCAAGGTCAAACTGACATGTTGGCCTTCTGTGGTTAGCTAAAAACTAAAGAGGAACTAAACTTTGATTAAATAAGGGCGTGGGGCCCAACTGTCTGTGTCAATGTGGTTAATTAACTAGGTGATTAAACCCTAATTTAAGCAGCCACGTCATCATCACTGGATCTACGCCGGCGATGACCAAACCAACGGCGAGAGCTCGCCGGACTCGCGTTAGCACTACAAAAAAATACACTTCTGTGATGATACGTGTTTGTCACAGTAGGTCGCTTTTTTGTCATGCATGTACATCCATGACAAATTTATGACAGAATCAAGATAGTCATACCTGTGCTATCGTAGAAGTGCTCCATGACATTACCAAAATTATGATCACGGAAGTGTCCACTTCCATGACGATAAATCGCGTGTCACAGAAGTGCTTTCGTCAAGGGTGACCAACACGTGGCATCCACCATAACGGAACGCCGTTAAGCTATCGGGTCGGGTTTTGGATCCGATAACCCATTAATAGCCCCTACCAATGGGGATTTTCCACGTGTAAAATCATCATTGGCTAGAGGAAACACGTGGCGGCTCATCGTCGGGACAGATGTCATCCACTCACTGGACAGAAGGCGCCTATGATACATCGACACGTGGCACGACCCAACAAGTTTAAATGGGTCGGCCCAACTAAGGCCCACAAGATTTTGCGGATCATAATGGGCCGGCCCAGCTAAAGGCCCACGAGATTTTGCGGACCATAATGGGCTGGCCCAGCTAAAGGCCCACAAGATTTCACGGGCCATAATGGGCCGGCCCAGGTAAAAGCCCACAAGATTTTCGTGTGCCATAATAGGCCGACCCAGGTAAAGGCCCACGGTGACTCTAGCCCATCATGAACAGTAATTTTCTTTATACCCGTTAACAGCCCGTGATTTACATGGGCCGTTTCAAGCCCATGTTAGCTTTTGGCCTATTGACGGCCCATACGTTCTTGGGCTCCTTTTCGGCCCTCGATTACTTCCGGTCCGTTACTAGCCTGTTCCCCTAATGGGCCAAATTCGGCCCATGGCAAGAGTCGGCTCGTTACTGGCCTATTCCACTAATGGGCCAAATTCGGCCCATGGCAAGAGTCGGCCCGTTACTGGCCTGTTACCCTAATGGGCCAAATTCGGCCCATGGCAAGAGTCGGCCCGTTTCTGGCCTGTTAACCCGTTGCGCCGTTTCCAGCCCGTCCTATAATCTGGCCCATTAACGCCCCATTATACCTGTGACAAAATTAAGCTTTTGCTATCCTATGGCCTGTTACCGTGCTGGGCCAATACCAATTACGCCCGATTATGGCCCATGTAGACCCATTTATCCGACGGCCCGAGGCCCACCGATTACAGGCCCATTAATCAATGGCCCGTAGGAGACCCATGGATCCTACGACCCGTATATGGCCCATGGTAGTTGCGGCCACTAGCAAACCAGGGAAAAAGAAGACTAGGAAATAAATAAGGCCGAAACTAACGCTAGGCTATTAAGGCGATTGCATAGATTACATCCACTCGGCATCAAAGATCGCCACCAGTGCAAATATAGGGAACACCCTACACTATACAAAAATGGCTTGCTGTTTTCTTCAGGCGGTGGCTGCACGTTAAGAATAAATTTTGTATCACACCAAAACAAATTACAACTATATAACAAAAGGAAGGTTGGCATAGAACTTAACAGTCTAGTAGATAAATGCACCACCAGAAGTTCAGAAGCTCAGTTCATTTGACCTGACTGTTATGTTTTCATGTTGTATTGTCCGATGGAGCACCATAACCCTCGCCTTCATTTCCCCTAGGCTCCTGAACAACATAGCAAATGTCTGATAGTCTGGTTTCAAAACCATGCATATCTTAACGACATTGAGCAATGTTTCTCCTTGTTTCACAAAGGGTCTCTATTAGGGAATAGACTTGTGTCTGGAGCGCAGATACAACATTGCTTTGAGCTTGCATATCTTGATCATGAGGCAGTTTGGACGATATTCCCTTAACAACCAACCAAGTATTACGCAGGAACCTGCTTTTGGAACTGTTAGTGGACAGGTACTGACCCACTGCAGCAAGAGCTGACATTGCGGTTATAGTTGCCTCGCCACCTTTAGAACGTGGTTGTTCCACCATTTTTTCCATAGCTCGCTGAAAAGTTGAGGTTTTACATTAGTAGTACCAGAACAGAAGATATTAAGGAGGCAGCAAAACCAAACAAAATAGATTTGGTCTATATACAGAACTTATTCTGGTGAACCCATGTAAAATATTAGTTGTATTTTATTGCAAAGTACATAATAAAACCAGATTCCAAACATATGACCATGTACCATCGCTAATGTATTATCTATTTCTTCACATTGTATTGAGGGCTAAGGATAAAGAGACGAAGTTTATAATACGGTAAGCATAGTATGACGTCATTCATATCAGAAAACAACTAAGAACAGACAAATAGGCAATTGTAACATTGTGTGGGCAAGTCCAGCACGGAACTAGATTACGGGTCAAGATCAAAGTAACATCACTCCTCTCTTTTAAACCTTGTAAGGTGCAATGATACGCTAAGACAATTGTGTATAAAATTGAAAAGGGTAATAGACATTGGCTGCAAACTATGCAGTTCAAGGCACAAGTCAGAGTAAGTAGTAGTTAAAAGGCATGAGGATTTAGGACTTACAACAACGGCTCTGACTAGTGTAGTCATGCCCCTCTTCTTGTTGGTGTGACAGTCCTTGAAGATTTCCACAACATTTGGTTCAGGTACTTTTTGGTCCTTGCGGGCTTTCCTCTGCATTTGGAGCAAGTCAATATAGATCTGATAATATGGTATAGCGAAAAGAGTGAAACAGCAGCTAATTACAAGAGCCTCGCAGTGTGCAATATAGCTACGAGATCCTGTTGTCTGTTGGAATTTCAATTTCGTACGGTTGGCCTTGTTCTTTGAACAGTTCACCTACAAGAAGATAGATTTGTGTGGCACATGCGTAAATAGGACTTCAACATGTGATCTGATGACATATATATAATGTACCTGATACTTCGGATCGGACCAGTGTTTAACGAGGCCTCTCCAGTCTTCATCAGATATATTTTCCACTGGAGATGTTTGGGTAAGTTCACTGTTAGCCTTGCCTTCAAAGTGAGTTTTCCTCAAGTTATACCGATACTGTGGCAGAGCAGACTTGAAAACATGGGTGCAAGCTTGTCTGGTTGCATCATCTTGGCTATCCAACTTGAACCTCATCTGTTGAAAATTATGTGAGTCTCATTATCAACAACCTAGAAAGTATTGGACAGAGCAACACGATATTACTAGTTTCCATACATAACCATACTTACAGATAAATGGTCAAGGAAGATGTTGAACTGGGTTTCGTCTTTGTCATTCCTATACTCAATCCATGTTGGGAGGATACGTACATGACACCTAACAGCAACCGCTGCCTCTGATAGTAACTTGGCTGACTCTATAGCATCACGTGGCCTTTTTAAACCTTCCTCAAAACGGATCTCCATTCTTCCTCCTCTAGATTTAGTTAACCTATCGAGCATTATCCCTGATGTTTATTTCCTCTTGCGCCTAGGTGCTAGTCCAACAACAAACATAGGAAGTGTTAGTGTACATCAAACTGTGAGACTACATATAAAGAAGCATGCAACTGTAACTTGACTCCAGCAACTACCTTCTTGTTGTTGAAGCTCACAAGGTTCATCTGATATTGCCAACTCGTCTTGTGTCAAGAGTGCTTGGGAAGTAGTGTCAGGTGGCAAGGGAGCTAGGGAACATGCTGCTAGCTCAGTTGACGCACGAGTACGTCGTGCAGCTGGTAGTACTGTGGTAGGTGTTGCAAGAACTAGGGCTGTCTCTACTTGTTTGGTGGCAGCTATTTGTTTCTGTTTGTCTTTTTTTGCAACTCGTGTAGTGTAACGCCCTCGATGCGGCTATAGCTCCCACGTGTCGAGGCACGACTTAGAGACATAACTGCATTGAAAGCAATGTCGCAAGTTAGGCAATCATCACAACATCCCATGTAATATAGATAATAAAAAGGGGAGATACATAGTTGGCTTACACTCGCCACGTCAATCAAAGGACATAAATAGCATTACAACATTCAAACACTCATGGACCAACTACGGCACCAAAATAAATGATAACCCAACATGCGACACAGTCCCGATCACCCCCAACTGGGCACCACTACTGATCATTAGGGAAAGACACGTAGTATCGTTGAGAGTCGTCGTCAAACTCCCACTTGAGCTCAAGCGCGTCACCTGGAGCGGAATCATCAGCCCCTGCATCTGGTTTAATAGTAATCTGTGAGCCGTAGGGACTTAGCAATCTCGCACCCTCGCGATCAAGACTATTTAAGCTTAATAGGAAAGGCAAGGTAAATATGTGGAGCTGCGGCAAGCGACTAGCATATATGGTGGCTATCCTGTTCGCAAGAGAGCGAGAAGAGGAGGCAAAGCGCGAACGAGTAACTAGAGGGCATCCTGCGGCAAGCATTACTCCAACACCATGTTCACTTCCCGGACTCCGCCGAGAAGAGACCATCACGGTAACTCACACGGTTGATTCGTTTTAATTAAGTAAAGGTTCAAGTTATCTACAACCGGACATTAACAAATTCCCATCTGCCCATAACCGCGGGCACGGCTTTCGAAAGTTCAAATCCCTGCAGGGGAGTCCCAACTTAGCCCATAACAAGCTCTCACAGTCAACAAAGGAATAGACCTCCTCCCGAGACGTTCCGATCAGACTCGGTACCTCGGTTCTTCAAGACACTTCGACAGGTTAAAACAAATCCAGCAACACCGCCCGAATGTGCCGACAAATCCCGATAGGAGCTACACATATCTCGTTCTCAGGGCACACTCAGATGAGCGCTCCATACAACTAAAACCAAACGTCGAGTTTCCCCGAGGGGGTGCTGCACAGGACTCTAGTTTGGACCAACACTCAGAGGAGCACTGGCCCGGGGGGGTTTAAATAAGATGACCCTCGGGCTCCGGAAACCCAAGGGAAAAGAGGCTAGGTGGCAAATGTTAAAACCAAGGTTGGGCATTGTTGGAAAAGCTTTAATCAAGGCGAACTATCAAGGGGTTCCCATTATAACCCAACCGCGTAAGGAACGCAAAATCCGGGAGCATAACACCGATATGACGGAAAACTAGGGCGGCAAGAGTGGAACAAAACACTAGGCGAGAGGCCGAGCCTTCCACCCTTTACCAAGTATATAGATGCATTAAGATAACAAGATAATATAATGATATCCCAACAAGTAAATAATGTTCCAACAAGGAACGGTCCCCAATCTTCACCTGCAACTAGCAACGCTATAAGAGGGGCTGAGCAAAGCGGTAACATAGCCAATCAACGGTTTGCTAGGACATGGTGGGTTAGAGGCTGAACATGGCAATTTGGGAGGCATGATAAGCAAGTGGTAGGCATCGTAGCATAGGCATGGCAAAAGAGCGAGCATCTAGCAAAGCAAAGATAGTAGTGATTTCGAGGGTATGATCATCTTGCCTGCAATGTTGTCAGAGTTGACTGGATCCTCGAAAGCAAACTCAACGGGCTCCTTGTTAGCGAACTCGTCTTCCGGCTCTACCCAAACAATACAAACAAGCAACAAGGACACAATCAACCACGTGCAAGGATCAAACAATATGATGCAAGGATGATATGCTATGTGGGATGCGATGCGGGATGCATATGCAAGATTTGACAAGGAATGAATGAACCTGGCCTCAAAAGGAAATCAAAGTGTGCCACTAGTATGAGATGAAATCGCTTGAAAACGATATAAAGAACGCCGGAATCGGAGTTACGGTTTGGAAATGGCAAGCAATTCAAATATGACCACGTTCTGCGATTTACAGCAAGTAGCCATCTAAATGCAACAAGATGAACATGCTACAGCACCCAATCATGGCATAAAAATACATGGCAGGGATGAATTCATGAATCTTAACAAAAGTCTAGCACTGAGCTACGGCCAAATCATCCATTAACAGGTTCAAACAAGCATGGCAAAAATGCATTTGGCAAACAGATCTCACACTTAGTGAAATTAACACTTGTCTGGAATTTCAGATCAGATAGCACTCTTTGGAGCAACAAAACTACATTCTACAGGACCTGAACATGGCAAAGTAGAGCATGGAATGGAGCTACTCAAAGAGCTTAACAAAAGTCCCTTAGTGACCTTGAGCCAAAAGGGATCAGAAAATACAATTGCAAGCATGTGAACATGGCAAAAACATAATCAGTTCTCAGACTTAGTGAAAACTGGAGCATGCTGAAACAGATATCAAGTAGGCATGTTTACGAGCTCGATGCACTCACTACAGAGAAAGTCATGACAAACTAAGCATACAGCCATCAATAATACACAAAATGCAAGTTAGACATGGCAAGAACAATATCATAGCATGCACGTATCAACTACAACATCATCAGCAAAATCGCTAACAAGTAGACAATCTGCCCAGATTCACGAAATGACAAAAGTAGAGCTCGATTGACTCAAGATAGGTTGCTCCATAATTGCAAACAAAGACATGGATGGATAGAGCACTACAAGATTAACAAAACATCCTTACTGATCATCCTCAAAAGAGGCACAGATCACTAGGAAACAACATGAACATATGGCCATATGAGATAAACAGCTCAAGGACTTGGTGGAAATGCTAAGTCCCTGAAATCAGCATTAGCAAATGCCTCACTTTACAAGCTTGTGCTAGTCACCACACACATCACAAAAATACATGGGTTGCACCTCTGGAAAGATGGCAAAACCCTTAACAAAACATATGTAGAGCTCAGGGGCATATCATTCACACAATAATTATGGCAAAAATGACAAATATCTAATTGGAGCAGCAGATCTGACAATTATCTCAAATGGCACTCTTCCGACAGCATTTCGGGCATCAAGATGAACTCAAATGAAAATGATGCAATGAGATGAAATGGTGTACTCTTTGAGGTGAACATTTTGATATGCTATATGCCCAAAACGGAGCTACAGATGAGGAGTTACGATGCAATGAACATAGCCAAAATATTAGGGTTTCGGGCAAAAGTCAGCCCGAGATATTTGGATCTAGATCCAGATCTAGGTGCACGGGTTACGAGGTTAGCCGGAGCTTCGCCAGAGATGGAGGAAAATGGCTGGACGCCGAGGGGCCGGCGAGGGGTGCCGCGGATGAAGCGGTGGCGGGCGGGGTGGCCACGGCGACCGGCGTCGACGGGGGCGCGTGGGCGGCGCGGGTCGGTCGGGCGGCGCCGGCGGCGTCCTTGGGCGACGGCGGGACGACGGATCGCGGCGGAGGCGGCGGACACCGGTGGCGGGCGGCCGCGGAAGCGCGGGGAGATGGAGGCGGGCGCGGGCGGCGCGGCTCCGGGCCGGGAGGGCCTCCCGCGGGCTCTCCGGGCCGACGCGGTAGGTGGAGGCGGCGGCGAACCGGAAGGCGACAAGTGGCGGCGGCAGCGCGGGTCGGACGTGTCCGGCCCGGCGAGTTTTTGTCCAGCGGCGGCGGATCTGGGATTTTAGGGTTTCGCCCGGGATTTGAAATATGGGGATCTATATATAGGCATAGAGGGAGCTAGGAGAGCCCAAATGAGGTGCGGTTTTCGGCCACGCGATCGTGATCAAACGCTCTAGATGATGGCGAGGGTTTTGGTGGATCTTGGGCCAAATTGGAGGGGTGTTGGTATGCAACACACACGAGGCCTTTTCGGTCCCTCGGTTAACCGTTGGAGTATCAAACGAAGTCCAAATGGTACGAAACTTGACAGGCGGTCTACCGGTAGTAAACCAAGGCCGCTTGGCAAGTCTCGGTCCAATCCGGAAATGTATAATCCCCACACACGAAAGAAAGGTAGAAATGACCACCGAAGGAGAACGATGCGCCGGAATGCAAAACGGACAACGGGGAAAATGCTTGAATGCATGAGATGACCCCGTATGCAAATGCAATGCACATGATGACATGATATGAGATGCATGACAACGAGAACATCACACGGAGACAAAACCCGAACCCGAGAAAATAAAATAACTTAAGGTCGGAAACGGCAAGAGTTGGTATACATATTAGGAAAGTCATATCCGGGGTGTTACAACACTCCACCACTACGAAACGATCTCGTCCCGAGATCTAGGACTGAAAGAACACCGGGTACTCAGAACGGAGGTGATCCTCGCGTTCCTAGGTAGCTTCACGGTCGGAATGGTGTGACCACTTGACTTTGAGGAATTTGATTGACTTGTTGCAAGTCTTCCGTTTAGTCTCTTCAAGAATAGCAACGGGGTGCTCTCGATAAGAGAGATCTTCTTGGAGCTCAATGTCCTCGAAGTTGACAGTGCGGTCAGGAGTCTTGAAGCACTTTCGGAGCTGAGAGACATGGAACACGTCATGAACATTTGCAAAGTTTGAAGGAAGCTCGAGTTGATAGGCGAGATCGCCTCTCTTGCTGACAATCTTGAAAGGTCCCACGTATCTAGGGGCAAGCTTCCCTTTGATACCGAAGCGACGAGTACCTTTCATAGGAGAGACGCAGAGGTAAACATGATCTCCGATCTCGAAAGACAAATCACGATGCTTACTATCATAGTAGCTCTTCTGGCGGGATTGGGCTGCTTTGAGGTTATCTTGAATGACTTTGCACATTTCCTCTGCCTCTGTGATTAAGTCATTACCCAAAAGCTGACGTTCACCGGTTTCAGACCAGTTGAGAGGGGTACGGCACTTCCTGCCATACAGAATTTCAAATGGGGCCTTGCCCGAACATGCTTGGAAACTGTTGTTGTAGGAGAATTCAGCATAAGGAAGACAATCCTCCCACTTCATGCCGAAGGAGATCACGCAAGCCCTGAGCATATCTTCAAGAATCTGATTGACATGCTCGACTTGACCGCTAGTTTGAGGATGGAAAGGTGTACTGAAGCGGATGTTGGTGCCCATGGCCTTCTAATAAGAATCCCAAAACTTGGAGGTAAAGATGCTGCCACGGTCTGAAGAGATCACTTGTGGGATACTGTGCAGAGAGACAATTCGGGAGGTATAGAGTTCCGGCAATTGAGCTGCATTGATTGACTCTTTGATAGGCAGAAAGTGAGCCACTTTAGTGAGTTTGTCGATGACAACGAATATAGCATCATTGCCATGCTTGGACTTTGGAAACCCAGTCACAAAGTCCATCTCAATGTGGTGAAACTTCCATTCTGGAATGGCAAGAGGTTGGAGGAGACCAGCTGGCCTTTGGTGTTCTGCCTTCACTCTTCTGCAGACATCACACTCATTCACGAATTGAGCAATCTCACGCTTCATTCGAGTCCACCAATAAGCCTGCTTGAGGTCCTGATACTTCTTCGTACTCCCAGGGTGGATGGAGAGGAGAGAATTGTGAGCCTCATTCATGATCACTTTACGAAGGTCATCTTTGGGCACAATAATACGATCCTCGAAGAAGAGAGTATCCTTGTCATCAAGGCGGTAGCACTTGTACTTGGGTTGACTCTTGGCAATCCCAATCTTCACCTTCTTCACCATAGCATCAAGAAGCTGAGCTTGGCAAATCTGATCTTCCAAGGTAGGAGAGACTTGAAGGTTGGCGAGGAAACCTTGAGGAACAAATTGCAGATTAAGTTTGCAGAAAGCTTCACAAAGCTCGGGTTGATAAGGCTTGAGAATTAGACTCTTGCAATAAGCCTTTCTGCTCAAAGCGTCAGCAATCATGTTAGCCTTGCGTGGAGTATACTCGATACTCGAATTATACTCTTGAATCATTTCGACCCATCGAGTTTGCCTAAGGTTGAGATTAGGTTGAGTGAAGATGTACTTGAGACTCTTGTGGTCAGTGAAGATGTCCACTTTTCTTCCTAATAAGAGATGTCTCCAAGTCAAAAGAGCATGCACAACTGCCGCCAACTCGAGATCATGAGTGGGGTAGTTATTCTCGTTGGGCTTCAACTGACGAGAGGTATAAGCCACAACTTTCTTCTCTTGCATCAAAACTGCACCGAGACCTTGGAGAGAGGCATCACAAAACACCTCATACGACTTGGATTCATCAGGCGGGGTCAGAACTGGAGCAGTGACCAATTTCTCTTTCAAAGTGTTGAAAGCAATGTCACACTCCGGAGACCAAACGTACTTGACGTGCTTCTGGAGAAGATTTGAGAGAGGCTTCGTGATCTTAGAAAAGTTTTCAACGAATCTTCGACAATAGCTTGTGAGACCAAGGAAGCTACGGAGTTGCTTCACATTCTGAGGAGGTTCCCAATTCACAATTGCAGACACCTTCTCAGGATTCACCGCAATTCCCTTGGCAGAGATGATATGACCAAGATAAAGAACCTCATCGAGCCAAAATTCGCACTTGGAGAACTTGGCGTAGAACTTGTGTTCCCTGAGCTTATCGAGTACCAAACGCAAGTGCTTGGCATGATCTTCCTTGTTCTTGGAGAAAACCAGAATGTTGTCGAGATAGACCAAAACAAAGTCATTGGTGTAGGCGTTGAAGATGAAGTTCATCATGCGAGAGAACGTCGGAGGAGCGTTGACGAGGCCAAGAGACATGACAGTGTATTCATATGAACCATAGCTTGTCCTGAAAGCCATCTTGGGAATATCTTGCTCACGGATTCGAATCTGATGATAACCCATACGGAGATCAAGCTTGGAGAATACTTTGGCACCTTTGAGTTGTTCGAACAGCTCGTTGATGTTGGGAAGTGGGTATTTGTTCTTGATGGTCTTCTTGTTCAATGGACGGTAATCAACACAAAGTCGGTCCGTTCCATCCTTCTTCTTCACAAAAAGAACACCACAACCCCATGGAGGAGAACTAAGCCGGATGAGACACATTCTCTCTTGAATATCGAGTTGCTTCTTCAGCTCCTTCAACTCTTCAGGTCCGAGCTTGTAAGGACGCTTGTACACAGGTTCCGTGCCAGGTTCAAGATCAATGACGAATTCAACTGGCCGTTGTGGAGGCATTCCTGGAAGCTCTTCTGGAAAGACGTCTTGATATTCGCAAACGACTGGAATTTGCGAGATGGCATCGAGTTCACCCTTCTCATTGAGAGAAAACAGACGGATGGTATTATCCCGAGCAGCAAAGACAATTACATCCTCAGACGAATGAGTCAATTGAATCTGCCTGGCAGCACAATCAAGATGCGCCTTGTGCTTAGAAAGCCAATCCATCCCGAGAATAAGATCAATATCCGAGTTACCAAGAACAATTGGGGAAGAAAGGAACTTGTAGTCGCCCAAGGTGATAGTAACCTCCGGGACGCAGGTGTTAGCTGTCATCTGCTTGCCCGGTGACACAATTTGCAAGGAACTTTGCAGATACTGATAATCACACTCATACTTCGATGCAAAAGTTTTGGAAATGGAACAATACGATGCACCAGTGTCAAAAAGAACTTTAGCAGGAATATCATTAACAGGAAGGTTACCCATGATGACATCTGACAAATCCTCTGCCTGAGTTGCGTTCATCAAGTTGACCTTGACATGCTTGGGGTTATGCTTGACCATATTTGTACTTGCCGATCTCACAGGAGGAGGAGCAGGAAGACGCCTCTGGTTGAAACACTTGTTGGCATAGTGACCCTTCTGTTGGCACTTGTTGCACGTGACCTCTGAAAGCGGACGGTGGTACGGAGCACTCGATCTTGGAGCTTGAGACGAAGTCTTGTTCTGAAAGCCAGGGTTGGGGGGGTGGGAAGATCCACTGCCACCTTCTGATGCTTGGCCACTTGAGTAGAGGAAGAAGGAGTAGCATCTCTGACTCACTTCTTGGAAGCATCACACCTCAGTTGAGCAGCCTCTTGCTTCAATGCCATGTTGTAGAACTCATCGTACCTCAAGGGCTCAAAGAGAACAAGAGCTAGCTGAATTTCTTCTCTGAGACCACCCCTGAACTGGTATATCATGCTCTTCTCATCAGGGACGTCCTGCTTGGCAAAGCGGGCGAGCTTCTGGAACAACTTGTTGTAGTCATAGACAGACAAAGAGCCTTGCTTCAGGTTGCGGAATTCCTCACGCTTGCTTTCAACCATGCTCTGAGGGATATGATGAGCTTTGAAATCTTGACGGAATTCATCCCAAGTGATCACACGTCCACCTCTGGAATCCTTGTACTACTGGAACCATTCTGCAGCTTGATCTTTGAGTTGGAAGGAAGCGAACTTGACGAAGTCCTCAGGCCTGACGTTACTGCACTCGAAATGCTTGCACAGATCCACGAGCCAATCGTCAGCATCAGTTGCCTCAACACAATTGCTGAAAGTCTTTGGCCCGTCAGCAAGGAACTGGTTGAGTGTAGCAAAGTGATTCTGATTGTTGCCTTGGTTCCCTTGGTTGCCTTGATTGCGCTCTTCAAGAATTTGCATGATCAACTGTGTGTTTGCATTGGTTGCGGCCATCACAGCTTGCCATGCCTTCGGAGGAGGTGGAGGTGGTGGCGGATCTTGATTCTGATTCTGATTGGTGCTCTTAGCGGGAGCCATCCTGAAGAGGTTGACCACTGTTAGCACATTGACAGATAAAATGAAGCTGAATCCAACGGAATGAAAATTGCAATATGAAGTCTTCACAGCCGAACAAAATGAACGAATGCATTCCTCTTGAAATGGTCACATATCCATAAATTGAGAAGCCACTTAGAATTTAGGTAGAGAAATAAATCAACAAGGTACGGATCAAGAGCGAATACTCGGTAAGAAATACCAATCTCAAACCAAATATCTGTGGAAGAAGAACTAGAGCTACTTGAATTCCCACCTATGAAACTCCTGAACCTTTCCGGTTATGCAATCAGGTGTTGGGGATACAGGGGAAGCATAATATCTCACCCAAATCTAGCAAATCCTACATCCAGCTGTATCCATCCTTCAACACATAACCGAGAAAAACTTCGGAAACCATCTACCTCAACCTTCGAAAAGCATCCGTTATACAAGTTATGGCGATACTCCCGAACCCCCGCCCCAGTACTGGGTGGCGTCGAGGTAATCTCACCAACGAACTGCATAAAAGAGATTTTCGATGTCGGCGTACTAAACTCAGGTATTCCAGAACTGCAACGATAAAATTATGACGACAACACCTCGGAGCTCAACTACCCGGGACACTTCCACAAAACCCCTGACAGGAGGCACCAAGACAATGTTCTCGTCACAAAACCATCGGAATGATTCCAAGATACCCGCGTGATCCTAAAAAATATTTTTAGTGAAATTTGAGAAGAGAAGAGTCAAAACTCTACGTCAGGATGCCTTACCAGAGCGATGAGGAGACTGGGAAGTAAAAAGAATTCCTAAACTCTCCGATATATAATTCCTAAATGACTCAAAACATTTTTCTAGACACACCTCGGCCACTAAAAACGATCAAGCAATGGGGCTCCTAAGGTCGAGGAAGGCTCTGATTACCAACTTGTAACGCCCTCAATGCGGCTATAGCTCCCACGTGTCGAGGCACGACTTAGAGACATAACCGCATTGAAAGCAATGTCGCAAGTTAGGCAATCATCACAACATCCCATGTAATATAGATAATAAAAAGGGGAGATACATAGTTGGCTTACACTCGCCACATCAATCAAAGGACATAAATAGCATTACAACATTCAAACACTCATGGGCCGACTACGGCGCCAAAATAAAAGATAACCCAACATGCGACACGGTCCCGATCACCCCCAACTGGGCAATACTACTGATCATCAGGGAAAGACACGTAGTATCCTTGAGAGTCCTCGTCGAACTCCCACTTGAGCTCAAGCGCGTCACCTGGAGCGGAATCATCAGGCCCTGCATCTGGTTTAATAGTAATTTGTGAGCCACAGGGACTCAGCAATCTCGCACCCTCGCGATCAAGACTATTTAAGTTTAATAGGAAAGGCAAGGTAAATATGTGGAGCTGCGGCCAGCGACTAGCATATATGGTGGCTATCCTATTCGCAAAAGAGAGCGAGAAGAGGAGGCAAAGCGCGAACGAGTAACTAGAGGGCATCCTGCGGCAAGCATTACTCCAACACCATGTTCACTTCCCGGACTCCGCCGAGAAGAGACCATCACGGCAACTCACACGGTTGATTCGTTTTAATTAAGTAAAGGTTCAAGTTATCTACAACCGGACATCAACAAATTCCCATCTGCCCATAACCGCGGGCACGACTTTCAAAAGTTCAAATCCCTGCAGGGGACTCCCAACTTAGCCCATAACAAGCTCTCACAGTCAACAAAGGAATAGACCTCCTCCCGAGACGTTCCGATCAGACTCGGTACCTCGGTTCTTCAAGACACTTCGACAGGTTAAAACAAATCCAGCAACACCGCCCGAATGTGCCGACAAATCCCGATAGGAGCTGCACATATCTCGTTCTCAGGGCACACTCAGATGAGCGCTCCATACAACTAAAACCAAACCTCGAGTTTCCCCGAGGGGGCACTGCACAGGACTCTAGTTTGGACCAACACTCAGAGGAGCACTGGCCTGGGGGGGTTTAAATAAGATGACCCTCGGGCTCCGGAAACCCAAGGGAAAAGAGGCTAGGTGGCAAATGGAAAAACCAAGGTTGGGCATTGCTGGAAAAGCTTTAATCAAGGCGAACTATCAAGGGGTTCCCATTATAACCCAACCGCGTAAGGAATGCAAAATCCGGGAGCATAACACCGATATGACGGAAAACTAGGGTGGCAAGAGTGGAACAAAACACTAGGCGAGAGGCCGAGCCTTCCACCCTTTACCAAGTATATAGATGCATTAAGATAACAAGATAATATAATGATATCCCAACAAGTAAATAATGTTCCAACAAGGAACGGTCTCCAATCTTCACCTGCAACTAGCAACGCTATAAGAGGGGCTGAGCAAAGCGGTAACATAGCCAATCAACGGTTTGCTAGGACATGGTGGGTTAGAGGCTGAACATGGCAATTTGGGAGGCATGATAAGCAAGTGGTAGGCATCGTAGCATAGGCATGGCAAAAGAGCGAGCATCTAGCAAAGCAAAGATGGTAGTGATTTCGAGGGTATGATCATCTTGCCTGCAATGTTGTCAGAGTTGACTGGATCCTCGAAAGCAAACTCAACGGGCTCCTCGTTAGCGAACTCGTCTCCCGGCTCTACCCAAACAAGACGAACAAGAAACAAGGACACAATCAACCACGTGCAAGGATCAAACAATATGATGCAAGGATGATATGCTATGTGGGATGCGATGCGGGATGTATATGCAAGATTTGACAAGGAATGCATGAACCTGGCCTCAACTTGGGAATCCAAGTGTGCCACTGGAAATATGAGATGAAATCGCTTGAAAGCGATATAAAGAACGCCGGAATCGGAGTTACGGTTTGGAAATGGCAAGCAATTCAAATATGACCACGTTCTGCGATTTACAGCAAGTAGCCATCTAAATGCAACAAGATGATCATGCTACAGCACCCAATCATGGCATCAAAATACATGGCAGGGATGCATTCATGAAGCTTAACAAAAGTCTAGCATTGAGCTATGGCCAAATCATCCATTAACAGGTTCAAACAAGCATGGCAAAAATGCATTTGGCAAACAGATCTCAGACTTAGTGAAATTAACACTTGTCTAGAATTTCAGATCAGACAGCACTCTTTGGAGCAAAAAAACTACATTCTACAGGACCTGAACATGGCAAAGTAGAGCATGGAATGGAGCTACTCAAAGATCTTAACAAAAGTCCCTTAGTGACCTTGATCCAAAAGCGATAAGAAAATACAATTGCAAGCATGTGAACATGGCAAAAACATAATCAGTTCTCAGACTTAGTGAAAACTGGAGCATGCTGAAACAGATATCAAGTAGGCATGTTTACGAGCTCGATGCACTCACTACAGAGAGAGTCATGACAGACTAAGCATACACCCATCAAGAATACACAAAATGCAAGTTAGACATGACAAGAACAATATCATAGCATGCACGGATCAACTACAACATCATCGGCAAAATCGCTAACAAGTAGACAATCTGCCCAGATTCACGAAATGACAAGAGTAGAGCTCGATTGACTCAAGATAGGTTGCTCCATAATTGCAAACAAGGACATGGATGGATAGAGCACTACAAGATTAACAAAACATCCTTAGTGATCATCCTCAAAAGAGGCACGGATCACTAGGAAACAACATGAACATATGGCCATATGAGATAAACAGCTCAAGGACTTGGTGGAAATGCTAAGTCCCTGAAATCAGCATTAGCAAATGCCTCACTTTACAAGCTTGTGCTAGTCACCACACACATCACAAAAATACATGGGTTGCACCTCTGGAAAGATGGCAAAACCCTTAACAAAACATATGTAGAGCTCAGGGGCATATCATTCACACAATAATCATGGCAAAAATGACAAATATCTAATTGGAGCAGCAGATCTGACAATTATCTCAAATGGCACTCTTCCAACAGCATTTCTGGCATCAAGATGAACTCAAATGAAAATGATGCAATGAGATGAAATGATGCACTCTCTGAGATGAACATTTTGATATGCTATATGCCCAAAACGGAGCTACGGATGAGGAGTTATGATGCAATGAACATAGCCAAAATATTAGGGTTTCGGGCAAAAGTCAACCCGAGATATTTGGATCTAGATCTAGATCTGGGTGCACGGGTTACGAGGTAGGCCGGAGCTTCGCCGGAGATGGAGGCAAATGGCCGGACGGCGAGGGGCCGGCGAGGGGCGCCGCGGACGAAGCGATGGCCGGGCGGGGCGGCCACGGCGGCCGGCGTCGACGGGGGCGCGCGGGCGGCGCGGGTCGGTCGGGCGGCGCTGGCGGCGACCTTGGGCGACGGTGGGATGGCGGATCGCGGCGGAGGCGGCGGACGCGGGTGGCGGGCGGCGGCCGGAGTGCGGGGAGATGGAGGCGGGCGCGGGCGGCGCGGCTCCGGGCCGAGAGGGCCTCCCGCGGGCTCTCCGGGCCGGCATGGTAGGTGGAGGTGGCGGCGAACCGGAAGGTGGCGGTGGCGGCGCGGGTCGGACGTGTCCGGCCCGGCGAGTTTTTGTCCGGCGGTGGCGGATCTGGGATTTTAGGGCTTCGCCCTGGATTTGAAATGTCGGGATCTATATATAGGCATAGAGGGAGCTAGGAGAGTCCAAATGAGGTGCGGTTTTCGGCCACGCGATCGTGATCAAATGCTCTAGATGATGGCGAGGGTTTTGGTGGGTCTTGGACCAAATTGGAGGGGTGTTGGGCTGCAACACACACGAGGCCTTTTCGGTCCCTCGGTTAACCGTTGGAGTATCAAACGAAGTCCAAATGGTACGAAACTTGACAGGCGGTCTACCGGTAGTAAACCAAGGCCGCTTGGAAAGTCTCGGTCAAATCCGGAAATGTATAATCCCCACACACGAAAGAAATGTAGAAATGACCACCGGAGGAGAACGAAGCGCCGGAATGCAAAACGGACAACGGGGAAAATGCTCGAATGCATGAGATGACCACGTATGCAAATGCAATGCACATGATGACATGATATGAGATGCATGACAACGAGAACAACACACGGAGACAAAACCCGAACCCGAGAAAATAAAATAACTTAAGGCCGGAAACGGCAAGAGTTGGAATACATATTAGGAAAGTCATATCCGGGGTGTTACATGTAGCATGGGATGCCATGTTTGTAGAATTTTCTACTGGACTTTGACCTTCTATTGCACCATCAGTACCAGCAGAATCTGCAGGATTCATCAGCTTCTCATTCCCTGCCATTCTGTGTTTCTTCCTCTTTCTCTGTGCCATGTTAAGTGAAGCTGACAAGAAAAACGAATAACAACTTAGTTCTTTAGAACAAATTGATGGTTGTTGCAGAAGAACTGAACTTTGATGTTAGACAACCACATGATAGGAGGATGTAATATGTATGAAAAATAGGACGGAAGAGATAACCAAAACTATGATGTGTAAACTATGAAGAAGACATTTCACCAAATTAGAAGCAATGCAATGGAAGGTAGACACCATATGAAAGATGCTACAAATATCGCTCTGCCAAGTTAACAGTGTCTCATCACAAATGGCGTTTAAACAAATGTGAAGCAGTACAAGAAATAAATCATATGCAAGATGCAAACAACATCACACTACCATGTTAGAGGTCTCTCATCATTAGTGCCATTGCATATTCACAGCATTGCATATTCACAGCTTATGATGTGTAAACTAAGGAGGAGGCATTTCAACAAATTAGAAGCAATGAAAGCTAGACACCATATGAAAGATGCAACGAACATCACTCTACCAAGTTAAAATTGTCTCGTCATAAGTGCCATTTCAACAAATTAGTAATACAAGCTAGAAATGAATGTGAGATGTAACCTATATCACACTCCGAAGTCAAACGTGTCTTATGATAAGTGATTTTTGCAGGTTACGCAACAATAGTAATTTGATGTAAGAACATGGTGTGATAGACAGATATTGTATGTTCTAGAAACAGGAATACGTGTCTTATTCAAGTATAATGTGTATAGTAAGCAGATGGAATTCAACAAAATTAGAAGCAATACAAGCTAGACATCACACATAACATGCAACCACATATAACAGTGCCAAGTTAGAGGGAGCACCGGTGATGCTGCACTAGGGGAGACGTCCTCATCATAAACACAGCTTTGTTGAGTGTCTATGCATGTGTTGTCTTGGAAATCATCTTGGGGGTGTGGAGGAGTAGAAACGGTAGATGCCATCCGTTCGGAAGGAGCATCTTTATCCGCTGCCTTGCTAACTTCCTTCCGCTTTATTGATTTTGAATTTTCAAGTAAAATCAACAAGAAAAAGCAATAAAATTCTCTCCTCAGAACTCATTCATGCATGATACTGACAATCACTACTTCGATGTAAGGCAAACACATGATACGAGGATGGAATATGTACTAAAAAAAGGACGGCATGGCATGTTCACAACTGTTTGTGTAAACTAAGCAGAAACCATTCCAGCAAATAAGAAGCAATGCAAGCTAGACACCAAAGATGCAACCAATATGGCTCTGCCAAGTTAAAAGCGTCCCATCATAAATGGAATTTCAACAAATTAGAAGCAGCGCATGCTATAAATCATATGAAAGATGCAACTAATATTGCACTGCATATACTAAAGGTGTCTCATCATGTTGATTGATGCGGGATACAAAAAAAATAGTTTTATGTTAGGACATGCTTAATGGACAGATGTACTATGTACTAAATACAGGAAGGCATGTCACATTAACAGGTATAATGTATAAGCTAAGCAGACTAGCACATGCAGTTTAACCAGATTGGAAGAATTACAATCTAGACACCGTATGCAACATGCAACCACATATCACGCTGCCAAGTTAGAGCAAGCACCTGCGATGCTAGTGTAGGGGAAATGCTATAATCAACTACAGAGCTACGTTCACTATCTTCATCTAGCATTTCTATTTCTTGAGAATCATGTTGAGAGGCTGACGCTGCATTCTTTAAATGAGGAGTAGTCCCCTTGCCTGCCTGCCTCATCATAAGTGATTGATGAGGGATACACAAGAACATTAGTTTGATGTAAGAACATGGTTAATACACAGATGTACTAGTATGTACCAAAAACAGAAAGGCATGTCATATTCAAAGGTACAATGTGTAAGCTAAGCAGATGCAATTTAACCAAATTGGAAGCAATACAAGCTAGACATCCGGCTGGAGTGGTGAGCATGATCATCTAGGAACTGAGAGCCTGGTGGGAGGCGGGCTGCTTCGCCACCATCGCAGCTTTTTAGTTGCCTTCCAGGTGATGCCTATATTTGTTGGGCTTGTCACTGGCTCGGCCAGTGCCCTGACTAGCTATTTGTGTTCTGGTGCTCACGGGATGGTGGTTCATGTAAAAAAATAACTTTCCTTATCTTACCGACTTCGGCCTTTTGAATACAATCTAGACACCATATGGAACATGCAACCACATATGACACCTAGGATGGTGGTTCATTGCGAGCGAGGTCATCAACTCCAGAGCTACGTTCCCCGTCTCCATCTGTTGACACTACACCCTTTAAGGCGTTGAAACGTGTCTTGCCTAGCCGCACACCAAACTGGAGTGACTTCTCTCTTTTCTTTTTGGCTTCTCTCATGGCAGCAGAGTCTGAAATACCCTTGCATAAAAACACAATAGTGAGAGTAAGGGTGAAGTGTGTGCAGAACTAGTGCACTATAAAAGTAGCAGATAGCAGGTGGCTGAAAAATAAATGACAGGAGACATATGATAGCTCTACAACATTGCATGGCAAACAAAATTAGATTCTACTCTGTATGATTTTGTAATATATGAGCACAGGAAATGCAGGTACTCCTCCAGCACACCACCACATGTGGTCATATCTAAGATAACAGTCGACTGAAAATAAATAGGTCAGTCGATTTTTTTAATGAACCGTCCGATCTATAAGGAACAGGCAGATGGACTTCGTCTACCTCCCGCCAGTCACTGTTGACGATCTTTCTCGAACCGCCAGCGACCACCGGCCCAGACCCCTACCTCCGCTGCCCTGCCCTCCCATCGACCTCACACCACCGCCGTGCTTGGCAGCGCCCCCAGGCCATCCCTTTAATCTCGGCCGACCTCCAGATCGGGCACTAGTAGCTCTAGGCCGCACACGCCCCTAAGATAAACACCAAGGCGATGCTTCCCCAGCGTAGTAGGCGTACTAGCGCCTGTGACGCCGGGGAATGCTTCCGTTAATTGGGAATCAATTGGCCAGAAATTGAAATTCAGGGGGGCGACAGACCTGTAGCTAAGGTGAAATAGTATATGAGGAGAAACCTTGTGCATCGAGAGTTACTATGAACATCTAGTATCAAGAAGAAGCGGTCAACTAGTGTCTTCTGTGGGATGAATACCGTGCAAGCAGAGACGTAATATTTGCACGAATAAGGGAAGAGGAGTACCTTTTTCGGTTGCCGGTGTGGTCACCTCCACAAGTCATGCCGATTTTCTTCTTTTTATCGGCGAAACCGATGTTCTGGAGGGTGCAGGCTTGGACGAACCCATGGCCAAATTGTTGACTGTGTTGCCGTGGCCGTATGTCGGCGGAGGGGAAGCAGATCCGAGGTGGCGAAGGACGGCGTAGCAGGAACAGCTCTGGTGCGGTAGAGGGTGGCGAAGTTGGAGCGGCAGCAGTGAGGCGCAGGACGGCGTGGTTGAACTAGCTCGGGTACGGATGGCTCGGCCTCGGCTTCAACTACTAGCCGTGGAGGGCGTTGTGGTTGAGGTTGCGGTGGACAACGACGTCGGGGTATCGGCTCCGGCGTGATGGAGGAGGGCGCCGGTTGATGGGTGGGATGGGGTGGCGGACGGAGGACGCCGGGGTTTCGCGGCTGGTGGAGAGGTAGTTTTGGCGCCCACGGAGTACGAATGGGGAATCACACGTGTGTGGGGGGGACCGTGTTTCGGTCTGGGACGCGCTTGTTTTTGGCTTTTTTGAACAGAAATGGGACGCGCTTGTTTGAAATTTGGGGAAAGTACAAACTTTGCCCCCCTCTTAAATTTCGGACCTACTGCGGGTCGGGGGTAGGATGGTAATCCCAGGTGTCCCAAATAGTGGGCGGGAGCGATTTCGGCCGCGCGCATGTGTGCTTAGGCGGCCATTGTGTATGAATGTTTTTCGGATGCGGTTGCGTGGCGTCTAGATGAAGCTACAAACCTACCCTGGTTTAGACCTTTGGACGTCGGGCCGGTAGGTTTCACGGTACGGAGTTATTAGAAAAGTAATTTCCTTGTACTACCAAACATTGGTCTCGCGCGATTTCGGGCGAGTAGAGGCTCTTTTGGCGCTTCGTTTGAAATTTTGAAACACAAGCATTCACATTTAGAGTACTCTTGAACTATGAGGATTGACCTAAATATACAACATTATATTTGACCTTGTATGTTTGAAAACCTCATTAAATTATCCAATTCTTTTTTAAATTTTAACACTTGAAAATCCTATAACTACGATTATTTTGGAATGGAGGAGCTAAATTTGAATCTATGTTGTACATGACTACATATGCTATTATGTACAAAATCAGAGAAAAGATTGGTGCCCCCGTAATTTAGATTTGGTTTACAAATGCCATGATATCAAATTCAAATAATTGAATGGACTTCATGTTGAATTCGATTTTTTTAAACCACCTTAAGTTGAATTCAAATGTATGCTAGTTCATAGGTAGTAGCTATTTATAATGTCCATTGTGTAACTTTCATATGTATAATGTGCTTTACACACACAACATGAACTATACTCACGTTTATATTCGATTGCTAAAGCGATGCATTGTCTGGAGTTCAAAATACTAACTATGTGGATCAATTGTGTCGAATAATAACATAGACATGCTCAAATTCGATAGAATCTAGATGTCTGATGGATCAATGACCGCTCCTTACGCGAATTGCAAATATCATGATACCATCCTAATATTTGGATACAATATATATCTTTAATCAATGTGTAGAGCAGTCTTTTACGTGTAGTTTCACTCTCCATCGGTGGTCTCTCACACATTCTCACACACTCTCTCCCGAGTTGTCTTTCTCGCACACATGCTCTAGATATAACCCTCCCTCCCTCTAGGAACCATTTACAACTGTTTTCACTAACCTTTATCACAAGCACTCTTCCTCTCGCAAACATACACACGCACAATCCTCATCGACCCTTTCTATATACATGGACCTGCCTACGTGTCTCATGTACGCACATTATCTTTATACATGTCTCTCACGCATTATCTCACACCTCTCTTCCTAATCGACGAGTATGATTCTAGCAGAGCATTCTGTAGGATGCCCCTTAAAGTTAGGTTGGATGAATAGTAATATCAGAGATAAAGGGGTTACCTTAGTCCGAGAACCTAGGGTTACAAATCCTAGCCGGGTTTGTCAGTGGACACAGAGTCCTTCACAATTCTGCTATATATATTTGTCTTGTACGACTAGTCATCCATGGGTCTTCCTAAATGCATCACGGTCCGACCAATGTGGCGCAGGACGGAACAGAACGAACGGCCTCACCTCGACCCACCGGACCTCACGCGGTGACACACCCTCTGCCCCCACGTCTCATTATCTTCTCACACCCACACATACCAACACAAACACCACACAGACAGAAAATTCCTCATGGTGCCTCTATTCCCTCCCCCCATGCATATACACACTCAAGGGAATGGAATCTCTTGTCGTGACGTCATATTCATCTCTCTCTCTCTAGACCACTCTCATTTCTCGTGCTATCTCTCCCACCCCCACCCCCCCCCGTCAGCCCCTCTATCCATGCCTCTCTCGAATACGTAATACACACACATACCTCTCTAGGCCCCGCCAAATGCATCAACTACACATTCACACATGTTACATCACGTACCCCATTGATCTAAAAAGCCCTCTCTTCACATTTATTTCGCATACAACATTACTTTTGAATAAAGTGTGGCCAAAAAATTATTTTAGACTTTCTACATATATACAACATTACAAAGTTATATGGAGGAGTACGAACGCTAATTTGCATTGCATGGTGCCCACAATGATATTTATTCCGCACTGTGAATTTGTATATTTTTGTACTATATACAAAGTTAGTCATAATAAAGAGAAACGAAGAGCATCTCTTTCTCCAACGCATACCCCCCTGTACGCCCCTTTCACGTATGCACACAAAACTATCTCTAGGTCCACTAAAAGTAAGCCCCCAGAAAATTCACGCATGTTTCATCTTCTCTCGCGATATATGCAATGACGATCATTGTATTTGAAGCGAAAGCACGATACGTACATTGGACTGCAGAATCCACTCATTACAGTCACCATTTAAGTTTGGTGGTTATTATGCAGTCACGGGATCACCGTACAACTCTGTATTTGCTCATGACATGACTAGTTGACCAGTTAAGCGCTCCACGTGGCACCTCTAGTGTTGCATCACATTATCTCACTACCTTCGTGCCCACCTGTCGACTTGTATCTACTCTACATCTACACTCTTATAAATACATAAAATACACTCTTATAAAAAATAGAGTTGGTGATGCTGATGTGCCTGCCATCCTGCAATATAGGCCGTTCGATTTATATCTGACGGATAGGAAAGAAACTATGGCAATTTTGCAAAAAGGTACCCACACACCTCTCCACATTTGCAAATAAGGCCTCCCTCGTTCATCCTTTTCTCTCACAAGATAAACAAGTCATACAAATGCATCTTGATGTTACATGCAACGCACGGGCATCTTGCTAGTAAGAATGAAAACAAACGACAAAAAATATATTTGGACGGTGGTTCGAAGTCATGACCGCGGGCACAGCAGACAAGGTGGCCATGTATTGGTATGCTGAGCCGTCTGTTTTAACACACAGGAGCTGGTGTGGTGATTATACACACACGCACGCATGCACACGAACTGCATCCACGCAACACTCACACAAACACATGCACCCACGCACGCACGCAACACTCACACGTACAGACGTAGCCACGCACACACGCAACACTCACACTCACACGCACACACGAACACATGCATGCACACCAGTACACCACACGACCAACACACACTCTCACGCTCAAGTGCTCAACCTACACATGCATGCGCACACATCAGGCCCTGACAGACACATACACAACCAGGTGATTCCCGCGCACGGGTTGGAGCCTTGTCGCGCCTGCGTAAATTTGTGTTTATCTGACCTTTTGCCTATGCGAATTGACAGGTGGGACCCACAACGAACGTGGTCAATTTAACTAGTCAACATGGCGCCACGCAGACTATTTGGCCGGTCAATAGAGTGCAATCCGATGCTGAGCTGTGAGCAAGTGACCATATAATCACTGCAAAACGTATATAGTGACCGTAATCAGCTTATTCTGAAGTTCGGTGACCGTATTACACTTTTCTCTCTGTAGGCCCTCCAAAACTACATCTCTACACGTTCTCGGATGTTACATCTAACAACTATGCAATACAGCACTACTACTACACTCTAACACAATAAATCATATGTGTTTTTTGTTTTACTATATATCATATTGTTACTTATAATTATTCAGTTTGCATACATTAAAATTGCCTTTGAAATGTATGGCCAGTATCATCTACCGCACTGGAAAAATCCCGCCGTTTCCTGTTTAATCGGGTTTGTATCGATGGATCATGTGAAACAGCAAAACTATAGTACTATACAGTACAAGTGGCAGTTCACTAGGCCGTCGTGTCGTCTACTCCTCCGTCGTAAGAGTGGAGCACTCACTTTCATAAATCTTCTAGTCCCTTTCGCCGACATGTGGGACATCAAGCTACCGGGTCCACGTGCCATACTGGAATACAGTGCGGAGCAGCCGGGGTGAAGCACCCCAGTCATGGCGCCGGCGTAGTAATGAGTAATGAGGCGTCAAATCACAAAGTTGCACCTTTCCCGCAGTTAAGTTGTAGGGACGAAGCAACCATCATTTCACTCATTGCTGAATCTGCTTCTTCCTCATCTTCTTCAACTTAACCACGTGTTGCTTCTGCCATTGTTCTGCCTCATGTGGGACGTGGATCGGCTTGGTAAAGCACTGACACGTGGGACCGCATGTTAGCAAACCGCCAGGACAACGTCCGCCAAAAATAAGAAGCCTAATCCTAGACTTACAAAGGGATACGTAGCTGCTACGTATACTTTCCATCTAATCTATATATGCCCCCCTGATTTTCAGGTGGGGTGGGCCTAATCCTAATCTACGTATACACATGCATCCAATCAAATAGTCCCACATCACATCAGTTCGTAACTTTAGGTAAACCATTACGTGGATGTAGCATTGCTCAAATAAGAAACCTCCCCCGCCATCCACGCGGCAAAATCACCTCCTTTTTACTAATCTCGATTCTATAATTTTTTAGATCAATATAATTGAGATTTGTATAGATAGCACACAGGAGCAAAACCAAGTGGTACAGTTAAGGGCATCCCCAATGTGTAGCCAAATGTGAAAATAGCTTTTGGCGTCGTGGGAACCATTGTGGACGGTGTTGCCAAAGCCAAAAAGATGGACCCGAAGCTCCCTGATTGATTGATTGAAGGAATAGAAAAATGCAACGTCTCTCCTCTTTCTCCCATGCTTGGACGCATGTATTACAGTATAGAGCACAGAATCTACTCCCATGTCCCTTCTATCACAAATCACAAAGCAGTGAGGCGTCAAATCACAAAAGCACGGACGAAGCAACCATCATTTCACTCTTCGCTGACTCCGTTTCTCCATCGTCTTCTTCGAGAAGCCATCTCACCACATTAGTTATAGTAGTACTACTAGCAAAGGACTTCCTGGATGCAAATAAGGCGGTTGTCTCGGCTTGCAGGCAGCACTTGCGAACGAGTTATCGTGGTCTCACTCAATGGTGTTCTCCGTCGAACGCACTTCGCCAAACCACCAAAAAAATATCGTCGACGTCACCGCAATGGGGAAGGAAGTCAAATATAGTTACTACCTCCATTTTTTTGTACACAAGGCCAGTATATCAAAATTACAATTTGCAAAGGGCCATTAACACTAATCGAGGAAAAATTGATGGGGTTAGCAACCAAGGACATTAATATCCCCTGCATGCATGCGGAAGTGAGAAGGTTGGTTTGCATGGCGCTGCATTAATCAAGCGATGACGAGTGAGATGGTTAGCTCTTTGGTCTTTGGAGAAAAAAATACGCATTAATTGACACGTGAAATGAGGATTTGTATCAATTAAATCCCGCGAAGGAAAACCCAGCCTTTCTTTTTTAACACTAGTACTCCTAGTACGTACGTACTTATCCTATTTGGGTCTAGGCCTTGCATTGCCAAACTTCACCACACATTTTTGCCAAGCTTGCCTAACGTTTTCAAAATGAGAAGGAGGTACACTTGCGCACGGCTATCGCGGTCGCACCGCACCCTCACACGGTCGCTCCTGCACGCCACGGTCGCACCGCACCCGCACACGGTCGCTCCTGCACGCCGCAAACCCAACCAAGGGAACGCACCCTCACTAACACATGTTGTCGCATGTGAACACACCAAACTCAGCCATCCTATCGCTGACACATAATTTTCGTTCATAGAGTATGTTTATCCAACCGCATGTTGGGGAGTATCCATACGGCCCGTGCGGTGGTCTGTTGGGGAAGAAGAAGAGGTGAGGAAGAAGGAAAGAAGGGTTAGGAGACGTAGGTTATTCATCCAACCGCCTGAAATGGTAGACTGACCCAAGTCAGGAGACTCGCACAACAAATATATGTTTTTACACAGCAAAAGATCCATAAAAACAACAACATAAAGAAAAACTATCACTGCTCGCGGAAAGAGACGACCTCGTCGTCTTTGGCTGCCGGCGCGAACTAGCCGTCGCTGCCGACATGTGTCTCTGCACGGTGGCTGTCCTCGGCCTCCAGCTACTCGTTCAAGCAGAGTGTGCGGGTGCTCTGCACGGACAAGAGCACAGCCCGGTTCAAGTCGAGGACGTGCGGTTCTGCCTGCAGGAGGGCCTCGATGGCAGCGGCATCCGCGCACTCCACGTCGAGTCGAGCCTCCGCCGCCCGGTTCAAGTCCAGGACGTCCGGTTCCGCCTGCAGGAGGGCCTCGATGGCAGCGGCATCCGCGCGCTCCGCCTCAAGTTGAGCCTCTGCCGCCCGGTTCACATCCACGACATCCGGTTCCGCCTGCAGGAGAGCCTCGATGGCAGCGGCATGAGCACGCTCCGCGTCGAGTTGAGCCTCTGCCTCCCGGTCCTCCTTTAGTATCGCCATGTTGAACCGCTTGTCCGCCTGCACCATGGGGGACTCGGACACCGGCACAAAGTCAACGTCCATCATCTCATACCCATCGGGGGCCTTCTGCGCCGCGACCTCCACCATGAACATTGGATCAGCTTCCTCCTCCTCGTAGCTTGGCTCCAGAGAACTCGGGGATTGGCCCGCTGCAAAGTGGGCCTGGGAACGGAGGTATGTGGCACCGACCGCTGCCGCGATTTCTGCGCGGCGCTCGGGCGTCAGCATCTTGTAGTAAGTGATCTTGCGGTGCACCAAGGCTTTCCGATGAACTAGGGGACGCTTGATGCGGGATAGGGGATTGAAAGGTGGGGGAATGGGCTAGAGATTTGGTGTGGTTTTAGGGCAGTGGCTGGCGAAGGCCGAGCAGCGAAGGTTCTGGTGTGAATAGTGGTTCCGGTGACGACTGGTCAATCAGTTTTGACTGTACATCGCTCTTGTCGCGTTCGCGTTGCAGCCCGGCATGCTGGACCCTCCACGTCGCTCACCGAATGGAACGCGCTTCGTCTTGCATTTTCACTCGCTTGTGGGACCGCAGTTGAGAGCAAACCGACGTCCCTCCCCCTCCCCCCCCCCCGCCCGCGGCATTTATTATACCACCACCCCCTTCGTTTTATGTAGAGTAAATAAAAACAGAGGGAGTATACTACGGATGAGGATCCCCTGATATGGCCGAACCCATTGAGTAATTGACATGCGGGGCCTAGCAAGCATGGGGACTGCCAATAAATGACCGAAAGGGAGGGTAAGGGAGGGACACCTACATCAGAGGCTCCACTTCCACTATACTACTTTGACCAAATGTTAGAGTAATAATATATGACATGCAACTTACACAAAGCATACAGGGTCTAATGCGTTTTTCGAGGCTAAATTTGACCAAATGTTAGATTAATAATATATGACATGCAACTTACACAAAGCATATGGTCAAATTCGTATGTGAAAGGAGTTTCCAATGATATAATTTTCACATTATACATCTCATGCACTAAATAGTCAAATTGGAAACCATCTCGAGTACAAATCTAGGAGTACATATGAATCTAACAATATGGATTGGGCGTTGTTGAATGTTGATACCTTTTTGATCAAAGCAGATATACTTTGACTACACATAAAACTTATATGTAAACTAGAAAGGATAGGAGGGAGTATATTGTACGTTCAAAAACGAAACGAACATTGAATACCCTTTATATATGATTTGCGGATGCTATGATCACCGGTTAAAAATTTTGAATCCGCCTTAGGTATCACGTGCCCCCACTCGTTCCCTCTCGATTTCATCTCGGGGTCCGGAGATCTATTGAAACAGGACTAGGGTGGGTACATGCGAATGATACTCGGCGGAATGTTCAAATGAGGCATGCGGGAGGATGGACTCGACTGGAGGGCGACATGATCAATGGAGAAGAGGGTTGGAGAGGAATGAGAAATAAGCAAACGCCACATGATTATACTTGAACGGATCAAATAAACAATAAGTTGTCTCGCTTGGCCAACATAGTGAAAGGCCTAATGCGCAACACGGAGCACTGACACTCGAATATGGCCGGGAAAACAGGGAAACAGACATGTGGGGCACACCCGTCGGGATGACGTAGCGCAGACTAGTGCAATGGAGGAGCTGGCCCATGACCTCCTCGCCATCGACAACCATTCATGTGGGTCGTTGGGGCCAACAATGGGGCGCAGCTCCAGCACTGCCTCTGGACACGGCAACCGCGGTGAGCGACACACTCAAATCATCGCTAGACACGATCGGTTTCAGTTTGCTGAGGGTGGCGTTAGTGCTGTGGCACGACCAACGGTATGTTTGGTTTGTGCCCAAGGTTGCCCCATCAAAGCATTGGGTAGCCAAAATTTTGGTTGAGGTATTGGTTGACCATGATTTGGCCGACATTGTCAAGAAAAATGAACTTGAGTTGGCTAGAGTTCATTGGCATGCCAATGAAATGGCAACCATCCAAACAAATACCAATCTTTGGGTCATGACCAAAATTTTGGTTGAGGTATTGGTTGCCCATGATTTGGCCGACATTGGCAAGAAAAATGTACTAGAGTTGGCTAGAGTTCATTGGCAAGCGAAAAACATGGCAACCATCCAAACAAAGACCAATCTTTTGGTCATGACCAAAATTTTGGTAAGGTGCACTTTGGCCACAATCCAAACACACCCCAACACCCAGCTCGTCGAGGATACACGGGGCACTACGACACGTGCATGGAGTGGTGTAGCGCGGCCAACTGCATCCTGTGGACCTGAGACCATGCCGGGTCATCTTGCTTTTTCAATGACATGCGGGGATCACATGTGAGCAAAGGGCATCTCCAACGTTGCCACGACCGCAGCTGACTACCCTGGCACACCAAAACCCTCATCCCTCGCGCCTTCGCGCGGTTTGTTCCCAGTCGGCGCCAGCTGCCCGCATTCATGTCGTCCATTCGTATGTTGTCATTAAGAGGCTCGGTGCCCGCGGAACCAACTCCGGCGACTTAATGACGAACCCGGACGCTTGGCCTCACCGGCAACGCCCAGCTAACCTCCACACCATAGCGCATCGTCCTCCTACCTGGAACCACATCCGCCATGACCGCAAGCGCGAATGCTCTGCGGGAGAGTGTAGGATCTAGAAGTAGATGTGTCTAGAGTGGGGGTGATTAGACACGTAGTGCTAAAGTTACAATTTTTAGGCCTTTTTGGTTTGAGTGGAGTTTTAGGCACAATTTCAACATACACAATACATATCAAGCAAGCATGCAAAGAGTATATGAGCAGCGGAATGTAAAGCATGCAACTTGCAAGAATGTAAGGGGAAGGGTTTGGAGAATTCAAACGCAATTGGAGACACGGATGTTTTTCCCGTGGTTCGGATAGGTGGTGCTATCCTACATCCACGTTGATGGAGACTTCAACCCACGAAGGGTAACGGTTGCGCGAGTCCACGGAGGGCTCCACCCATGAAGGGTAACGGTTGCGCGAGTCCACGAAGGGCTCCACCCACGAAGGGTCCACCAAGAAGCAACCACCCACAAAGGGTCCACGAAGTAGCAACCTTGTCTATCCCACCATGGCCATCGCCCACGAAGGACTTGCCTCACTAGCGGTAGATCTTCACGGAGTAGGCAATCTCCTTGCCCTTACAAACTCCTTGGTTCAACTCCACAATCTTGTCGGTGGCTCCCAAGTGACACCTAGCCAATCTAGGAGACACCACTCTCCAAGAAGTAACAAATGGTGTGTAGGTAATGAACTCCTTGCTCTTGTGCTTCAAATGATAGTCTCCCCAACACTCAACTCTCTCTCATAGGATTTGGATTTTGTGGAAAGAAGATTTGAGTGGAAAGCAACTTGGGGAAGGCTAGAGATCAAGATTCATATGGTAGGAATGGAATATCTTGATCTCAACACATGAGTAGGTGGTTCTCTCTCAGAACATATGAGTTGGAATTGTGTATGTATTCTGATGGCTCTCTCCATGAATGAAGAGGAGGTGGAGGGGTATATATAGCCTCCACACAAAATCCAACCGTTACACACAGTTTTCCAATCTCGGTGGGACCGAATCAACAAACTCGGTCGGACCGAAAAGGTAAACCTAGTGACCGTTAGATATTTTCGGTGGGACTGACATGCAACTCGGTAGGACCTATATGGTTAGGGTTTGGGCATAACGTAATCTCGGTGAGACCGATTACACAAACTCGGTGAGACCGATTTTGGTAATTAGCTAACCAGAGAGTTGGTCAGGCAAACTCGGTGGGACCGATTTGCTCTTTCGGTGAGACCGAAAAGTTACAAAAAGGAAACACTGAATTTACATTGCAATTTCGGTGGGACCGATTCGCTTTTTCGGTGAGACCAAAAAGTTACGAAAGGGAAACAGAGAGTTTGCAATCCCATATTGGTGAGACCGAGATCCCTGTCGGTAGAACCGAATTGCTAGGGTTTGGCATTGGCTTATGACAAGTGAAACTCGGTGGCGCCGGATAGGAATAATCGGTAGGTCTGAGTTTGGCTTTGGGTTTAGGTCATATGTGGAAGTGGGAAAGTAGCTGAGGATTTTGGACCATATCATTAAGCACATGAAGCAAGAGGCTCATTAAGCAACACCTCATCCCTCCCTGATAGTATTGGCTTTTCCTATGGACTCAATGTGATCTTGGATCACTAAAATGTAAAATGAAGAGTCTTGAGCTTGAAGCTTTAGCCAATCCTTTGTCCTTAGCATCTTGAAGGAGTTCCCACAACCTTTAGTCCATGCCACTCCATTGTTGAACTTATCTGAAACATGCTAGATAGAAATGTTAGTCCAACAAGAGATATGTTGTCATCAATTATCAAAACTACTTAGGGAGCACTTGTGCTTTCAATCTCCCCCTTTTTGGTAATTGATGGCAACATACATCAAAGCTTTAGATAAAGATATAAAGAACAGCAAGTAAAGCTTTGGAAGGAGATGTAACAAGCATAGGCTCCCCCTACATGTATGCGCTCATGTAAATATGAAATATAGAGGCATGTGAGAGCATAACCATGACAGAGTAGGCAATGTGTTACATGTATCTTGGCCATATGCATTAGAGCAAAAGATTATCAAGGAAAATACCTTCATGCTCATGAGTCCTTCTTGCAAACAGTATGTACATAAGCAAGAACTCCTCATACTCATGATTTTGATTCATATACTTACCTTGTGGTCTTGAGTTGTCTTAGGATGGAATGAACCTGCACAAACAAAGTTAGATAACACAGGTACATCCACTAGCCAGAGCAAACAAAAGAAACTACAAGAATACCAGGACTGGGATGACATGTAGAGAGTGAGTACAAGGTACCACATTGGATTCAACATGTCCCCAAGAATAAAGATATGCAATGAATTTAACTGATTTCTTTCCCTTAGGTGTCTTGCTCCCCCTGAATTACATGGGATATTGGGAGAAGATAGGGAACAGAAAATCAGAGCTGAAAGATACAAATGGATAGAACTTAATGCAAATACATGTCTTTCCCCCCAAAAAAAGACATGTGACATCTCTCCTCTTGAACATCAAGCATCAAGCATCTGGGACATCTGGGGTCCTTGAGTATTCTCTCCCCCTGGAAATCTCTTTCTCCCCTTAATACTTTCTCTCTTGTAGGTTTGGTCCTTGAGACTTTTTCTCTCCTTTGATGTGATCTCTCTCTCCTACAAGCTTTGATGTGATCTCTCTCTCCCCCTTTGACATCAATTTCCAAGAAGGGCTTTCTGGAATCCGTCGTATAGGTTTGGTCCTTGAGACTCAGCACAAAGCAATGGATAAAACGGTGATGCTTGAAGAGGACAAGATTCATTGAGTAGAGCTGGATCAGAAGAAATATAGAACAAGTGGCAAACTGTTTTTCCTGTTGCGAAGTCGGTGGCACCGAGTGGAATGTTTCGGTGGTACCGAAAGGATTCGGTTGGACCGAAAATTACAAGTCGGTGAAACCGAGTTCACACAGAGAAAAACACTTGTCACCTCAGCTCACTAGACATGTAGGATCTCACAAAGATTTGCAATGAATCATCTGAAGGATTTGCAAAGAATTAAATGCAGAAAAGGCAGAACAAAAACAAAAAGAAAAGAGAAGAAACTGAAAGATCTAGATGAATTTTTTTTTTGAAAAAGAGAAAGAAAATAAACATGCATGAGACAAATGCAATAACACAGAAAAGAACACAAGAGAACTTCATCTAGATTTGGGCGGTGACATAGTCACCTATGTTAGAGTATATTGACTTAGGAGTCAAGTGAGAACACTTGATCATAGGTCATACTCATCGTTTAAGCTCAAAATGGGGTTACCATTTTTCGTTTAAGCATCTTGATGTATTCACATCTTGTTGAGTTCCTTTGACTCATGTCTTGGAGTAAAGCTTCTCTAAGATGGAATAACATACCTTGGGTGGTGGTGTGGTTCTTGCTCATGTAGTTGAACTTGTGTGGGTGCTCAAGGTTGATGTAGCTCATCAAGAGTTGGGAGCACCACTTGGAGTTTGAGTTCATCTACCTACATGGTTTAGTTCTTGCAAGGAAGAGAACTTGTGTATCCAAAAATGACAATCATGAAGCTCAACACAGAATTTGTCAAAGGATATGTTTGAATGGTTTTGTGCTTCCTTGTCTTCAACCACCATTGTGTAGAGTCTTGGTGATGTAGAGATTGCTCAAGATGTGAGTGAGTCTCAATCTCATGGAATTAGATTCAACCAAGCACCTACATGGGTTAGACAACATGCAAGGTACAAATATATCCAAGACATAAGATAGTTATCATAAGAGATATATCATGGATTAGTCATAAGCTCATGTCTTGCATGTATCCAATGGAGTTTCTACTCCAAGTTCGAAGCATCAATGATGTTCAATTCTCCTCTCAACCTGCAAAACACTTTCTCATCAAGAGGTTTAGTAAATATATCCGCTAATTGCTTATCGGCGCGAACATGCTTAAGATCAATGTCACCCTTAACAACATGATCTCGGATGAAATGATGACGAACTTCAATATGCTTAGTTCGAGAATTTTGTATAGGATTATGACCAATTTTGATAGCACTTTCATTGTCACAAAGTAGTGGAACATGTTTCACATAAATCCCATAATCTTTAAGAGTTTGGGTCATCCAAAGTAATTGAGCACAACATGAACCAGCGGCAATGTATTCCGCTTCGGCGGTGGATAAGGATACCGAGTTTTGTTTCTTGGAAGACCAAGACACAAGAGATCTACCAAGAAATTGACAAGTACCCGAAGTGGACTTTCTATCAATCTTGTCTCCGGCATAATCCGAGTCGGAATAGCCAACAAGATCAAAAGAAGACCTCTTAGGATACCAAATGCCAAAATTTGGTGTATGGATTAAATATCTCACTATCCTTTTCACAGCCTTAAGATGACATTCTTTAGGAGCAGATTGATATCGTGCACACATGCACACACTTAGCATAATATCGGGACGTGAAGCACATAGGTATAACAATGAACCAATCATAGAGCGATAAACCTTTTGATCAACCGGTTCACCATCTTTGGTCAAATCATTATGTCCACTAGTAGGCATGGGTGTAGACATACCTTTGCATTCTTGCATATTGAACTTCTTGAATAAGTCCTTGGTGTACTTTGTTTGAGAGACAAATGTACCTTCCTTAGTTTGCTTGATTTGCAAACTGAGAAAGAATTTGAGTTCACTCATCATAGACATCTCAAACTTCTCTGACATTAGATTTCCAAACTTTTCACTAAAGAGAGGGTTAGTTGAACCAAATATGATATCATCAACATAAATTTGGCATACAAATAGTTCTCCATTAACCCTTTTAGTAAAAAGAGTAGAATCAATTTTACCAACTTCAAAACCACTTGTAGTAAGGAACTTGGTCAAGCATTTATACCATGCTCTAGGAGCTTGTTTAGGACCATAAAGAGCTTTGTGAAGTTTGTAAACATGATTTGGTTTCTTAGGATTGATAAAGCCGGGAGGTTGTTTGACATAAACTTCCTCCTCTATTTCACCATTTAGAAAAGCACTTTTAATGTCCATTTGGTACAAGGTGATATTATGGTGATTAGCATAGGCAAGTAAGATGCGAATGGACTCAAGTCTTGCAACGGGAGCATATGTCTCACCATAGTCCATACCTTCGACTTGTGTGTACCCTTGGGCGACGAGACGTGCTTTGTTGCGAACCACTTGTCCATCTTCATCTTTCTTGTTGCGAAACACCCATTTGGTACCAATGATGTTGTGGTTGTTGTCGGGCTTCTCAACCAATGTCCAAACTTGGTTTCTCTCAAAATTGTGTAGCTCTTCATGCATAGCATTTATCCAATCCGGATCTTCCAATGCTTCTTCAACCTTCATAGGTTCAATGCTAGAGATGAATGAATAGTTTTCACAAAAGTTAGCTAAACGAGTTTTTGAGCGAGTGATTCTCCCAGTTTGTATATCATTGAGGATTTGCTCGACGGGATGATCTTTGGCAATTCTTGCTCGAACTCGTGAGAGCTTTTGCTTGGGTCTTCGTTGAACATCTTCTTCATCTTGTTCTTCTTCTTGGCCTTCTTCATTGTTAACGTCGTCGTTCTCTTGTCGTGGTGGAGAAAGAGGTTGTTGATGTTCGTCTTGATGCATTTCCTTGTCTTCTTCATCTTGGTGTGTCCCACTTGTGGATGCTTCCGTGTCGATTCTTGGTTCACCTTGCCGTGAAGTAGAAGCTTCCACTTGGACGGATGAAGTACTCTCCTTCACCTCCGTTGGATGAATTTTGCCAATGGACAAGTCTTGGATTGCTTCTGAAGGGTCTTTGTCTCCTACATCAATTTGCAATTGCTCTACTTGCGAGCCATTAGATTCATCAAACTTCACATCTACCGTCTCTTTAACCTTTCGAGTGAAATTGTTGTAGACACGGTAAGTGTGAGAGTTTGAGCCATAATCAAGTAGAAAACCTTCATGAGATTTAGGAGCAAACTTTGAACGACGATGCTTATCAAGAATGTAGCACTTTGAGCCGAATACTCGAAAGTATCCAACTTGGGGTTTGTTACCGGTGAGAAGCTCGTATGCCGTCTTGCCGAGTAGCTTGTGAAGATATAAGCGATTTGTTGCGTGACAAGCTATCTCAACCGCTTCTGCCCAAAAGTGCTTCGGCGTCTTGTATTCATCAAGCATCGTTCTTGCCACTTCGATGAGCGTCCGGTTCTTCCTCTTAACAACTTCATTTTGTTGAGGTGTGTACGTAGCTGAGAACTCGTGTGAAATCCCTTCTTCGTCAAGAAAGGTGTCCACATTTGCGTTCTTGAACTCTGTTCTGTTGTCACTCCGAACCTTCTTGATCTTCACGTCAAACTGATTTTGGGCCTTCCTAGCGAAGTTTCTGAAGATCTTCTGGACCTGCGACTTGTCATTAAGAAAGAACACCCACGTAAATCTTGAAAAATCATCAACTATAACTAGAACAAAAGAATTTCCACCGAGACTCTTGTAGGCGTTGGGACCAAAAATATCCATATGAAGTAGCTCGAGTGGCCTCCTTGTGGTCATGATGTTCTTCACGGGATGTCTTCCTCCAACCTGTTTACCTGCTTGACAAGCACTGCAAAGTCTATCCTTATCAAATATGACATCGTTAACTCCAAGGATATGATTTCCTTTAATAAGCTTGTCAAGGTTTCTCATGCCAACGTGACCTAGTCGTCTATACCACAACCAACCTTTTGAGGATTTAGCAATAAAGCAAGTTTTAGGTTGTGCCTTTTTAGAGAAATCGACAATGTAAAGATCACCTCTACGCATACCGGTAAAGAGCATTTTATGATTGTCTCGACGAAATACTTGGCAATCTACCTCAGTAAATAGGACATTCAAACCGAAATCAGCAAGTCTAGATACTGAAAGTAAGTTGTAGCCAAGAGATTCAACGAGCATGACATTTTGAATGGAACTATCATGTGAGATGGCCACCTTACCAAGGCCAACCACTTTACCCTTTGAATTATCACCAAAGGTGACATATTTTCGAGGGCCGTCATTTTCAGCAAGCTCACGAAACATCTCTTCATCTCCGGTCATATGATCAATACATCCACTATCAAGAACCCATTCCTTTCCTCCTGATTCATATCCCCGAAGATTTGCCATAAGACCAAAATGTCTCATTGCATCATCAAGATCGAAGTCACTATCATCATCATCATCATAGTATCCATGTTCATCATGATCTTGTGACTCATCATTTCCTAGAGAGGGTAATTCATTAGATAAATGATCATCAAAGTGGTCACTTTTATGAATTCTTATAGCTTCGAATATGATATCACTAATGATTCCAATATCTCCTTTAGCATGCTTAAGATTTGTAAGTTCAAATAGACAATTACCAAAACTAGGATCATTAGAGTTCATCTTACTCAAGGCAATAGATTTATGGAGAATTTCATCCAAAGTTTTCAAGGAATGATCGGGAAATTGTTCCTCAAGAAATTTCCATATAGTATAGGCACAATTAAGAGTAGGCAGACTAGCAATCAAATTTTTTGGCAATCCTCTAATGATGAGCTCAACATTTCTAAGATTGTGAATCATATCAATATCTTCATCTAGGGTAGGATGCAAAGGATCAATATGAGGTGCACAAGGACTAGCAATATACTTGTTCAAATGATATTGATTGAAGATTACAAGCATCTCATTTTTCCACTCATGAAAATACTCTCCATCAAGAATAGGCACTCTATGTCTAAGACTCCGTAAAGTAGACACATCCATCTTCCTCCAATGGTGATTAAACCAAGGCAATGGAGACCAAAGCTCTGATACCACTTGTAGGATCTAGAAGTAGATGTGTCTAGAGTGGGGGTGATTAGACACTTAGTGCTAAAGTTGCAATTTTTAGGACTTTTTGGTTTGAGTGGAGTTTTAGGCACAATTTCAACATACACAATACATATCAAGCAAGCATGCAAAGAGTATATGAGCAGCGGAATGTAAAGCATGCAACTTGCAAGAATGTAAGGGGAAGGGTTTGGAGAATTCAAACGCAATTGGAGACACGGATGTTTTTCCCATGGTTCGGATAGGTGGTGCTATCCTACATCCACGTTGATGGAGACTTCAACCCACGAAGGGTAACGTTTGCGCGAGTCCATGGAGGGCTCCACCCACGAAGGGTAACGGTTGCGCGAGTCCACGAAGGGCTCCACCCACGAAGGGTCCACGAAGAAGCAACCACCCACAAAGGGTCCACGAAGTAGCAACCTTGTCTATCCCACCATGGCCATCGCCCACGAAGGACTTGCCTCACTAGCGGTAGATCTTCACGAAGTAGGCGATCTCCTTGCCCTTACAAACTCCTTGGTTCAACTCCACAATCTTGTCGGAGGCTCACAAGTGACACCTAGCCAATCTAGGAGAAACCACTCTCCAAGAAGTAACAAATGGTGTGTAGGTAATGAACTCCTTGCTCTTGTGCTTCAAATGATAGTCTCCCCAACACTCAACTCTCTCTCATAGGATTTGGATTTTGTGGAAAGAAGATTTGAGTGGAAAGCAACTTGGGGAAGGCTAGAGATCAAGATTCATATGGTAGGAATGGAGTGTTTGATCTCAACACATGAGTAGGTGGTTCTCTCTCAGAACATATGAGTTGGAATTGTGTATGTGTTCTGATGGCTCTCTCCACGAATGAAGAGGAGGTGGAGGGGTATATATAGCCTCCACACAAAATCCAACCGTTACACACAGTTTTCCAATCTCGGTGGGACCGAATCAACAAACTCGGTCGGACCAAAAAGGTAAACCTAGTGACCGTTAGATATTTTCGGTGGGACTGACATGCAACTCGGTAGGACCTATATGGTTAGGGTTTGGGCATAACGTAATCTCGGTGAGACCGATTACACAAACTCGGTGAGACCGATTTTGGTAATTAGCTAACCAGAGAGAGTTGGTCAGGCAAACTCGGTGGGACCGATTTGCTCTTTCGGTGAGACCGAAAAGTTACAAAAAGGAAACACTGAATTTACATTGCAATTTCGGTGGGACCGATTCGCTTTTTCGGTGAGACCGAAATGTTACGAAAGGGAAACAGAGAGTTTGCAATCCCATCTTGGTGAGACCGAGATCCCTATCGGTAGAACCGAATTGCTAGGGTTTGGCAGTGGCTTATGACAAGTGAAACTCGGTGGCGCCGGATAGGAATAATCGTTAGGTCCGAGTTTGGCTTTGGGTTTAGGTCATATGTGGAAGTGGGAAAGTAGCTGAGGATTTTGGACCATAGCATTAAGCACATGAAGCAAGAGGCTCATTAAGCAACACCTCATCCCTCCTTGATAGTATTGGCTTTTCCTATGGACTCAATGTGATCTTGGATCACTAAAATGTAAAATGAAGAGTCTTGAGCTTGAAGCTTTAGCCAATCCTTTGTCCTTAGCATCTTGAAGGAGTTCCCACAACCTTTAGTCCATGCCACTCCATTGTTGTACTTATCTGAAACATGCTAGATAGAAATGTTAGTCCAATAAGAGATATGTTGTCATCAATTATCAAAACCACCTAGGGAGCACTTGTGCTTTCAGAGAGCTTGTCTTCGGGGATGGAGCTCGAGGTCACCGCCCTCGCTCAAGTCGCCGCACAAGTGGTGGCCACGCTGGCGGCCGACGACGGGAGCACCGTCAGCCACGCGCCCTACTTGCCGCCGTCCAACGTCCGGCACTGCTGAGGTCGGGGACTCCTCCGAGGATGAGTTGGGCATGGGAGGCGGCAGGGCATGGTGTGCCAACTGGCCGGTCCGTCTCCCGTGTTCTACTTTTCCTCGCAGGAGACCGCACCTTCACTTCACGGGTCTTGAACCCCGCCCTCGTACATGGAGATCACAGATGGAGGACGTCAGTCGCCGCCGTAGAATAGGTTTAGGGTCGGGTTTATTTTATTTTTTGTCCTATAAAGTTCGAAATGTAATGAAAATCTGCCGTGTTTGCATTAATCTCGGCCGGTGTATATGAACTTTCACAACAATATACATATTGTAGGAGTACTAGCAAGATGCCCGTGCGTTGCACGGAAGATCAAGATGTTGTGGGAGAAAAGGATGAACGAGGGAAAGCCTTATCTGCAAATGTGGAGAGGAGTGCGGGTAAATTGTCATAGTTTCCTACCTATCCGTTAGATATAGATCGGACGGCCTATATTGCAGGATCGGACACATCTTTCTACATCTACGGGAACCTACGAACGGGTTAACGTAAATTGCCTCTCTCTCTCCTCCCCTGATTTTCATGGTGGTGGGCCCCTCCCTCCCCCAATCTACAATCAACAGCTCACACGTTTTCACATTACATTAATTACGTAACTAGGTTTACGTAGGTGTAGCATTACTCGTCCTAAAAAACCCAACTAAGCCAACCTCCCAGCATATTGCGCGGGAAAAGACCTGGCCGCGCCATTTTAGTCGGGATTACCGGATTACTAGTAGTATTATCGATGGATCACGCGAAGCAACAGATTTTTTTTGAGGGGGCGAAGCACCTAGTTTAAAAGGAAAAAATGCGGTACACTCACAGCACTCCTGTCGCGGTCGCATTGCACCCCACACACGTTCGGTCATGCACACGGCTCACGCAAACGGAACGCGCTTCGGCTTGCCTCTTCACTGACACGTGGGACTGCACTTGGAGAAACCGACCATGCTCCAAACTCCCCCCGCCCACCGCGCGAAAATCCTCCCCCCCCCCCCAAATCCGATTCAACCACCCTTCGGCCAACTAGCCGATAATATTCCCCAAACCCCCCTCCCCCCTTGTCCCCCTCCACTCCATTCGCTCCGCCAAAGCCGCCCTCCCCGCCGCGCTGATATGTCGGCGCCGCGGTTCGGCGATCCTCTCGCTCCCACAGTACGCTCTCGTAGACTGCCGTCCTCTAGCCGCGCCGCCACCTCTGGCTACGTTCTTGTGGAGGCGCACAGCGGTCAGCGCCGCCACCGCTCGTGGAATTCATGTGGAGACGCTCGGCGGTCAGCTTCTCCCATGGTACGCGCATTCTAGACTGAGGCCCCGTTCATGTCGGTGTAGCGCTGGATGTTAGCTGATAGACGCTGTTAATCTCACTGTTTGCTGAAGTAGTTTACTGTCAATATGCTCTGCTTAAGAAGCTTCCTTGCCCTGTTCTGCACTCAATCTGCTTAGCCGAGATGGCATTCCAAGGCTGATTAGTTGCTAAAATATCCTGCCATATATTTATTGTGACGTAGATTGCCATGGCCTAGTAGCCAATCTATTAGCTGAAATAGCTCTACACTGTTTTATACTCGATCTTTGTTGCTGCGATGGCCTTCGATAGTTCGATGGCTGTGTGCTCGGCCTCATTGACTGCTGAAACAGCCTGCCATAATTTGGCACTCAGATCTGTTTGCTGAATTAGCTTTACATATATTTCATTACTTAGATCTGCTGGTCCAAATATCTTGCCATAGCTTTAGACATCGACCTAGGTATTTTTTCTGGACTTCATAAAAAAGCATATATGTTTTTCCTGTAATATCTAGTAGAAGAACTAATTTTTATGTCTAACAGACAGGACATGGATAACTTCTGCTCGAAGATTTTCTGCTGCATATGTTGAGGGGGTTGAAAACTTCATGAACTTTATCAGAGCTGAGTACGGTGGTCCGAAATCAGATGTGCTCTGCCCCATGTAGCAGTTGTATGAATTCAGTTACAAGACCCCAGTCAACTGTGCAAAATCATCTACACTTGTATGGGATGTCGGTCACATATACTAGGTGGGTTCATCATGGTGAAGCTGTGAACGTCTTTTTTATTGACTACGTGGAAGCAGCAGATCACCATCTTGATCTACCTAATGCTCAGGTGGAAGAGGAGGAGGAGGTGGTGGTGGCGGAGCCAGTGAGTTTGACCAACATTGAAACAATGCTACGAAATGCTCGTGCATTCCGTGAACTTTCACCTGCAGAAGAAAAACGGTGGGACCGCATGTTGGAACAATGCAACGTTGCTGTCACCCTGGGAAATAAGCTGTCAGTATTCTCAGCTATGGTCACCTTTCTTCAGGTGAAGACATCTGAGCGGATGACCAACAAATCATTCGATGCGATGTTGTCTGCTTTCCGCGAATCTTTCCCAGATGCGTCTGAGCTGCCACACACCTACAGTAAAATGAAGAATTTCCTTCATGCAGTTGGAATTGGATATGATATGATCCTTGTTTTTAAGAATAATTGTGTTCTATTCCGGAAGGATTATGCCAACTTAAGTGAATGCCCAAGATGAAAATCATCAAGATGGAAAGATGGTGATGCTGTGAAGAGGATTCCTCATAATGTTCTGAGACATTTTCCAATTACACCAAGATTGCAGAGGTTGTTTCATGATGCTGAAACAAGAGAGGATGTACCATGGCATTCTAGGAACCAGGAGTACAGAGATCAGAATGTAATGAGCTATCCATCTCATGGTAGTGAGTGGAAAAGCTTCCATGATAAACACAAAGAGTTTGCTGCTGACCCGAGAAACATTAGACTTGGCTTAGCTCCAGATGGATTTAACCCATTTGGCCACCAGAGCGCCACATATAGCATGTGGCCAGTGCTTGTTATCCCTTACAACATGCCTCCAAATGTCTGCACCAAAGAATCAAACTACATGATGTCCTTGCTCATCCCAGGTCCAAAAATTCCTAGAAAGGATTTTGATTTGTTCATGGAGCGTCTTGTGGAGGAACTTCAACAGCTATGGAAGGTTGTTCTCACTGGAGACCTATATAGCAGCCCACCAGCTGATTTCTTTCTGCGTGCTGTTATAATTTGGTGCATCCATGATTATCCGGCTTTGGGCACTATGTCAGCGCGAACGACACATGGTTACAATGCATGTGTTCGCTATGACAGGAATCCGCTATCATACGCAATACTTAGCAAGATCTGTTACATTGGACACCACCGATTCCTTGCCAAGGACAAGCCACATCCTAGAAAATCAAAGCATGAAAACCGTGCTGTGCCAAAGAGGCTCACCGCCGATGAGTTGCAAGTGGAATTAGAGAAGGTCAGGCATATTACACCAGGAAACCATCCTGGTAATGGTAGCGGGAAAAGGAAGCATGGCAGGGTAGAAGAGAGATTATTGTTTACCCGCAGGTCCACTTTGTGGGACTTGGAGTGTTGGAGAGATTTGGATCTGAGGCATAATCTTGATGTGATGCACATCGAGAAAATATATGTGATAGCATTATTAGCACACTTCTTAATATTGAAGGCAAGACGAAAGATACCTTAAAATCTAGGATTGATTTGACACACCTGGGTATCAGAAAGGATTTGCACGTGCAAGATGAAGGTAAACCACGGGATATGGCACCAGTTGTGTACATCTTCGACAAGGTAAAAAGAAAAGAATTCTGCGAGGTCCTGTCATATGTGAGATTCCCACATGGATTTGCTTCCAACCCTGAAAGGAGAGTTAGTGCAGATGGAAACAAGGTACAAGGGTTGAAAACTCATGACTGCCACGTCCTACTTCAAAGGGTTTACCTGTTATCCTTAGAGGATTGGGCCACCCTGACTTATATAGAGCAGTTGCAGAGTTGGGACAATTCTTCAAGGAACTCTGCAGTAGGAATATCAGGATAGATGATTTGGAGCATCTTAGAGACAAGATACCAACTATCCTATGCGACCTTGAGAAGATATATCCTCCAGCCTTCTTTGATGTGATGGTGCATTTGCCTGTTCATCTACCTGATGAGGCACTACTTAGAGGTCCAGTACAGTATGGCTGGATGTACCCTATTGAAAGGCGGCTAGGCACTTTCAAGGGCTATGTTAGAACAGAGCTATAGACTCGAGGGTTCCATTGCAGAGGCCTACATTGCTACACAAGCGTTGACATTCTGCTCAAAATACATTAAAACAGCTGATCAGCTTAGCAAAGAGGTGGGTGAAGACAATCCCGGGCTCAATGTTTTCGATTATTCTGTTCGAGTTACAGGGAAGAGTCGACAAGAGGACAAACCTAAAGATTTGGACAAAATGGTTTGGTATGTGTTGAATAACTGTCCTGAGATACTACCTTATATCAAGTAAGTGCAGTACTGTAGCTTATACATCGTAATCTACTAAACTTGCAGCACATTCTTATATATTTAGATGTTTGACGCGATCACTGTGTGGTGCAGCATCTACAAAGAGGAGTTACTGCCGCAAAATCCAAGAAACATTGACAAACTGGTTATGGCAGGATTTGCGAAATGGTTCAAGAACCATGTAAGCTTTTGAAGTGCACTGTCAGTTTTTTTAATATATTGATACATAAGATGATCAACTTGTCTATTTTCTAGCCATAGGTTAAGAAGATGCGGGAGGATAGGAAGGAAGTTGATGATGCCCTTTACTCACTAGCAATGGGTCCTGATACTCGGGTAAGACATTATGAATCTTGCGTTGTTGGAGAAGTGCGCTACACCCTTGTATGAGACGAAGGCAGGAAGACACAAAACAGTGCCATCATGAGCATGGATACGTATGACAAAGAGACAACTGAAATGTATGCTAACATAACAGACATTATTCAGTTGCAATATATCTCCATTTTCAAGGATCATCGGTGTGTGGTTCTGTTGTGCTGTCGTTGGTATAACCTGTTTTCCATGATCGCAAAACCCAGAGCTAATGATTATTTCAAATCCATCAATGTCAAGGCGGCGTACCAGACCAACGAGCCTTTTATTTTGGCAAATCAAGCAGCACAGATATTTTTCTTGGAAGACACATTCTCACGTAGCGATGACTGGAGAGTATTGCAAAGGTTTGAGCAGAGGAATTCGTTTAATGAAGTTGCACAACAAGATGATGCTTACACTGCTCCTGATGTACAAGATAACATAGATGATCCTAATATCTTTGAGAACCATCACGTCAATGCCGCCGGCAAAAAGATTGCCTATCGTGCTGTGGACATACAAGAGTTGATCAAGAAGAAGCCAACGTTCGAGGACGCTGAGGACGAAGAAGAAGATGACACCGTGGGGAATTACGATTCAGACTGATACACATGGCGAAGATGTTGACGCTGCTGTTGCGGATGATGATTACATTGCTTTTGTCGTATTTGCCTGTCAGAAGACATTTTTTTATCTACTATGTGAAATTGTGTTTGCTATGACAACTAAAACCTGATGAACATGTTGTTTAGTATTTTGCTGTGAGAACATCACTTGTTATGTATGCTGATTTGTGTTTTGTGATTGTATCACAACTAAAACATGATGACATTGTTGTTTAGTTGTACTCATATTTGGCTGTGAAACTTGAATTTGATGACATAGTTTGCTGTTGGACTGCAATTTGCTCGACGTCTTCAAATGAGAACAAAGCTGAGCCGACAGGGCCTCTGCTATTTATTTATTTATATGAGCAAAAGGGGATACCCCCTGATTTCCGTTAATAAAAATCATTAGATGTTCACAATACTACGCCCAGCCTGCTACACAGGTTTCATTCATTACTAGTTTCAGCAAAGTGCTCATGTCATAGCCACTGAATACATCACGAGTGCTACATACACTGCAAATAAAGAGACAATCATCCTATAGAGCACATCAATTTTGCCCATTATCTTCACAAGCTCTTTCATCTCCTCATTGCTGTCAAGCCGTTAAGCAGCTGTTGCTTGGCCATGATCAGAGGAACTGCATCTTTAAGCTTCTGCTCTGCATCTTCCTCTTCTGTCGTTCCTTCAGTTACTTGTCCAACACCCCAACCTGCTGGTATTGGGATTCCTCGGCTAACCAAATAATCAGCGTAGTTGCATTCCCCCACATCAACAACTTCCCAGAAATACAAATCACACGAATCTTCCCTTTTCTGCACGAATAAAATTGGTAGATCATCAACCAAACTATTAAAAAAATCAGCAACTAAAGCAGCAGAACAACACTTAAACATATTATTACCCCATGATTCGGGCATTTGTAGAAGACTCGGCCAGGGTTGCGGATTGTGGTTGAGACGCGACGGATGACTCTGCGTGATTTGCAGCAGTGGCACCACACCAACGGCAGCGGGTTGCGATGAGCAATCGGCTGCGGTGCGCGTGCCGGCGAGGGTGTGATGAGACCCACAGGCGATGGTACGGGTTGCGACTTGGCGCATATCTGGTTGTTGCCTGCTGAAGAGCAGGTGGACGAGCAACTAGCGGACATGGTTGCTACGGCCAGAGCTTCTGATGCTAGGCAGAGTAAGTAGAGAAGAGGAGAAGCGAACGTTGTATATGTCAGTTTCATTACTTGCAGAGTAGCATAGCACCATATATATTCATAGTCTAGGTTTAGATTCGAACCAGCTACAGGAGAACGTATTTCTTTTTTCTAAAACTCGGCAACGTCTCATTACCGGTACACTATCTTGTTCTGTACGCCTTCCAAAGTCTTTGATTTTCTTTCCAATTTTTTTTGCGAGGAAGGAAGGAGGACAAAATTGAGAGTTCCTGGGACTCGAACCCAAGACCTCTCGGTTGAAAAACATGGGTGCTAGTCACTTATGTGGCGAACGTTCCCTATGAGGAGGACGGCAGACGGGCGCATTTTCCTCGCAGTTTTCTTCCTATATATATATAAAAGTATGCTACTTGGTGTCCACTTAGTCAACAAAACAATTGTGCCAACCTTGACCGTTGGATTGACATTCAACGTCTGTCACGTTTCTTCAGTCTCTTCTTCCTCGAGCCGCCAAAGCCAAACCAGCGCCGGCGGGACCGCCTGCTCCCGCCTCCCACGGCTGGTTGTGATCTGCCCCGGCTCCTGTTCGTTCCCGTCCGAGGCTTCACCATCGTCCTCCGCCTTGGTTCGCTCGCCGCGGCGCTGCCCTCCGGTGTTGTCAACATGGTCAACAACCGAGAGGAATAAGGAGATGACTATACATGGTGAGGATGACAGCAGGGACCCAGCAGCGCGCAGTAATTTTGTTTTTTCGGGACGGAGAAGGGTATCAACTGGGTTGTGCGGGACCCGTGGCCCGTCTAGCCCAGGCTTTTATTTCATATTTTAGCACATGACCAACCCAGTTTGTTTTTTTTCCTTTCTGAAAATTGCTACCCAGCTATTTTGTTTTTTGCAGAATAACCAACGTAGGCCTACTTGCTTTTCTACGCCCTGCTGGGCCGGAAATCTTTCAAGACGAGGAGGGATGCATTTTTCCCAGAAAATGGGCTATAAGTAATAAGAAATGGGCTATAAGTAATAATAAATGGGTTGTAAAATGAAAAAATACAGCAAACAGACAATTAGTTCCAAAATACTGTTTTCTTTCAGATTTTGATATTTTAAATTTCATTGTTTTTGTGCGGGTAAAATTTCATTGAATTTAAATTAAGGTATATTTAGATTTAAAATTAATTTGAATTTAGCTAGAAATTTCGGGCTGTATGCTGTTTGGGACAGATTTGGAGGCTGACTTGTGGGTCTACTAGGTTGACGTGTACTTTGGCTTTGTCAACTTAGTCCACAAACGATTCTAGCAGCAGTGACCATTGGAAGTTAATCCAACGGCCGTGCTGCTTCTTTAATATCTGATCTTCTTGCTCCAGCCGCCCAAACCAGCTCCGGTGGGACTGCCTGCTCCTGCCTCCCGTGGCCGGCTGTGCTGCCACACCGGCCGCACCGCCCCACCCAACTTCATTGCTGGCCAGGCCATTCCTCTACTCACCCACACCTCCTGTTATTTTCTGGCGATGGCAGCCGAACCAGTAAACCCTCATACTTCCCACCGCTTGGGCAACCATTGCCGAGTCTTCCCCGGCTCCGTGTCGTTCCCTTCCTAGGCCTCGCCGTCGTCCACCGCCATGGTGCTCTCGGCGCGGCCTGATCAACTTGGTCAACGAACGACATCCATCGGCCGTGGACTGTACGCACAAAATAATGATTCCTCCACCTGACAGCTGGGACCCACTGGAAGGGCCTCTGTATTTCGCGAAAAAAAAGTTCCCCCCGCTGACATGTCGGACCCACCAGCTATATCTTCGCACGCAAGGAAGTGCCTCCTTATTACGCACAAAAAAATGAATACCCCCCTGCTAGCTGGGACCCACCATAGTGGGAGGATGACTTCTGGGCCAACAAAGTTGAGGGGGATGGAGGGCTTTGTCAACTTAGTCAATATGAACGATTCTAGCTCCAGTGACCATACGATGTCCATCCAACGGCCGTAGTGCTTCTTCAACCTCTGGTCTTCTTGCTCCAGCCGCCCAAAGCAGCGCCGGTCATGCCGCATGCTCCTGCCTCCCGTGGCCGGCTATGCTGCCGCGGAGGCCTCATCACCCCCTACTATTCCCACCGCTGGCCAGGCCCTGCGGCGATGGCAGCCTCACACCGCAGCCAAACCAGTGAACCCTCGTACTCCTCTCTGCACGGGCTTCGACTACCGCATCTTCCCCGGCTCCGCGTCGTCCCCTTCCTAGGCCTCGCCGTCGTCCACAGCCGTGGTGCTCTCCGCGCGGCGTGGTCAACGTGGTCAAGGAACGACTTCCATCGGAAGAGTATTGTACGTGGAGAGGCTGACAGCTGGGTCCACGGCCACAACCCAGTTTTTTTTTGTGATTTGCCAAGTAAGTCGCTTTGTCAGGCCTGTTGGGCTGCAAATCTTTCAAGACGAGCAGAGTTTTTATTCGGCTGGCCGAGAAAATGGCCCATCAGTAATGAGAAATAGGCTGTACATTTTTAAAACACATCAAACCGGCAATTAGTTTCAAATATCTTTTTTTCATTTCAAGATTTTAAATTACATTAATTTTTATGCATGGAGAATTTGTTGGATTTTATATTTATATACATTTATTTTTTAAATCAGTTTGAATGTGAGTCAAAATTTCGGGATTAAAAATAGTTCGGACCGCACCGAAATATGCAAAATTTCATATAATTTTTTAACCGTGGCCACAATTTGGGCTGTAATGCTAACAAAAAGAATATGGGGTCCAAAAAAACCTTAAGAATAAGCAAATGGGCTCAAAATTATTAGAAATAATGGCAGATGGGTTGTATGATGTTTTCCACAGATTTGAGGCTTTCCCAAAAAAAAAGGTTGACGCACAAGCTGTGACTGTTGGATGTCCATCCAACGGCCGTCGTGCTTCTTCAATCTCTGCTCTTCCTGCTCCAGCCGCTCAATCAAGCGCCGGTAGGACTGCCCGCTCCCTCCTCCCCGCGGCCGGCTGTGCTGCCGCGCAGGCCTCACCGCCCCACCATGAGAGAGGCAAACGTGTCCCGATGTTTCGATGAGATGGTGGCTATCGTTTCTGTGGGAGTCGACCTTGACGATCTGACTACGAACGTGCGAGACATCGTGCCTTAGCAATCGCTAAACCAACTTCCGAGGGGTTATTGACCATGCTGGAGCACGATCAACATGACCATGAGGGTCTGTTTCCTGAAAGCTTTATTGATCAAGGTGGGGTTCTGTGACATCTTGGTCTGGTCGTTGGACACAAACGAAGTACGCGAAGTTGCAGCTATGGCGAACTTTTAATCTAAACAAAACCCAAAGTCTAAACGATGCCCTAAGGGCTATATATATGGAGGAGATAGGGGGAATTTCGTTTCCCTTGGTGGAGGGGTCCGAAACCAACCCTAACTCTTGTTTCCCCACACATACGGACTCTAAAAACAGCCTATACTTAAGTACTTCGAAAGTACATGGGCCTGGCCCAATAATAAGGTGACGCAGCACCTAGAATAGCCTCTGGACAAAATTTATGAAGTGGAATCTTGTATATTTCATCCCATGCTTCATGCACTCATTATGGTGGCTTCAGAGTCCTGGAATCATCACTTGTAACTCCGTTCTTGTTCCCCTTGCGCATTCCATCATCTCCATGCTTGAACTTGCTCCAACGTTCATCTTTCTTGTCCAAGCTAGGCCCTTCATTTGTAAGCAAAACAAATGTATCCAATTTAGGCAGCATCATCTTCTCATGAACATTAGAATCGTTACCAAGAAACGAAAGTACCCGATAATTCAATTGGCGTGTGCGAGCTCTAGTAATTGGTGCGGTATGTATAATTGCAGGGGCTGTGGGTGTAACAATGGTATTGATGTCCTCATCATCCTCCCCTTCTTGAAATGAAGTCGTCCTCGACGAAAGTTCATCATCCTCACCCAAATAAGGCTACAAATCTGCAATGTTAAAAGTGGGACTAACCCCAAAATCTGCAGGCAGCTCAAGTTTATATGCATTATCATTTATTTTCTCTAACACCTTAAAAGGACCATCAGCACGTGGCATTAGCTTTGATTTGCGCAAATTAGGAACTCTATCCTTACGCAAATGTAACCAAACAAGATCTCCAGGTGCAAACACAACATGTTTTCTACCCTTATCTCCAGCAATTTTATATTTAGCATCCATACGCTCAATGTTTTCCTTAGTTAACTCATGCATTTTTGAAATCAATTCAGCACGTTCTTTAGCATCAAAATTACCCTTCTCCGAAGATGGAAGAGGCAACAAATCAATAGGTGCACAAGGTAGGAAACCATACACAATTTCAAAATGGCACATCTTAGTAGTATGCAATGAACGATTATAAGCAAATTCAATATGAGGCAAGCATTCTTCCCACATTTTCTTATTATTCTTCAAAACAGCCCTAAGCATAGTAGACAATGTTCTATTGACTACTTCAGTTTGTCCATCAGTTTGGGGGTGACAAGTAGTACTAAAAAGCAGTTTAGTCCCCAACTTAGCCCATAAACATCTCCAAAAGTGGCTAAGAAATTTAGTATCACAATCTGAAACAATAGTATTTGGCACACCATGCAAGCGAATAATTTCACGAAAGAACAAATCAGCAACATTAACAGCATCATCGCTTTTATGACATGGTATAAAGTGTGCCATTTTCAAGAACCTATCCACGACAACAAATATGCTATCCCTCCCCTTCTTTGTTCGAGGTAAAACTAAAACAAAGTCCATAGATATATCCTCCCAAGGAACACTAGGTACAGGCAAAGGCATATATAAACCATGAGGATTGAGTCGTGACTTAGCTTTTTGACATGTAGTACAGCGAGCAACAAAACGCTCAACATCCCGTCTCATCTTTGGCCAAAAGAAATGTGTAGCAAGTATATCCCCCGTCTTCTTGACACCAAAGTGTCCCATTAATCCTCCTCCATGCGCCTCCTGCAACAACAAAAGACGAACGAAGCTAGCTGGAATGCATAGCTTGTTAGCACGAAACAAAAATCCATCGTTAAGAACGAACTTGTTCCAAGTTCTCCCTTCCTTAAAATTCTGCAATACATCTTTAAATTCAGCATCATGAACATATTGATCTTTGATGGTCTCCAAACCAAATACTTTAAAGTCAAGTTGTGAAAGCATAGTATAACGACGAGACAATGCATCAGCAACAACATTTTCTTTACCCCTCTTGTGTTTAATGACATAAGGGAAAGTATCAATGAATTCAACCCATTTAGCATGTCTACGGTTCAGTTTTGCTTGACTTTTAATGTGTTTCAAAGATTCATGATCAGAATGTATAACAAATTCCTTGGGCCATAAATAATGTTGCCATGTTTTTAAGGTCCGAACAAGAGCATATAATTCTTTATCATAAGTAGAATAGTTCAGACTAGGCCCACTCAATTTTTCAGAAAAGTATGCAACAGGTTTGCCATCTTGTAATAACACACCTCCTAATCCAATTCCACTAGCATCACATTCAAGCTCAAAAGTCTTATTAAAATCAGGAAGTTGGAGTAAAGGAGCATGTGTCAACTTATCTTTCAATACCGTGAAGGCTTCTTCCTATGCGGTACCCCAGACAAAAGGCACATCCTTCTTTGTAAGCTCATTGAGAGGTGCAGCAATGGTGCTGAAATCTCTCACAAAGCGCCTATAGAAAACAGCGAGGCCAAGGAAACTCCTCACTTGTGTGACCGTTTTGGGCTGCGGCCAACTCTCAATAGCTTCAATCTTGGCTTTATCAACTTCAATTCCCTGTGGAGTAACAACATAGCCAAGAAAAGATACTGGTCGGTGCAAAAGGTGCACTTTCCAAGGTTACCAAACAAACGTGCATCATGTAGAGCAATAAAAACAGCACGTAAATGTTCCAAATGTTCCTCCAAAGATTTGCTATAAATCAATATGTCATCAAAGTAAACTACCACAAATCATCCAATGAAAGCACGTAAAACTTTGTTCATTAATCTCATGAAAGTACTAGGTGCATTAGTTAACCCAAAAGGCATAACTAACCACTCATATAATCCAAACTTAGTTTGAAATGCTGTTTTCCATTCATCTCCCAATTTCATACGAATTTGATGGTATCCACTACGAAAATCAACTTTGGAGAATATTGTAGAGCCACTCAATTCATCAAGCATATCATAGCCTAGGAATAGGATGACGACAACGTATAGTAATATTATTAATGCCTCTACAATCAATGCACATACGCGACGTACCATCCTTTTTCGGCACTAAAATGATAGGAACAACACAAGGACTAAGGGATTCGCGTATATAACCTTCGTCGAGCAGTTCTTGTACTTGACGCATAATCTCCTTCGTCTCCTCTGGATTGGTACGGTATGGTGCACGGTTGGGTAATGATGCACCGGGAATTAAGTCAATTTGATGCTTAATCCCTCGAATAGGTGGTAATCCCGGTGGCACGTCTTCTGGAAAGACATCAAAGAACTCCTACAAAATGTTAGTGACAGCAGGAGGCAAAGAGGAAGGCATGTCCTCGAAAGAAAATAATGCCTCTTTGCACACAAAAGCATAGCAAACAAATTTGCTAAAATCTAGCTCATCAATATCAGATTTTGTGGCAAGTAAACATGCACTTTTCAATTTAATTTCAGAAGCAACACTAGATGGTTTATTATTAGGTTTCATTTGTTGATCAAGTTCTTTTGCCACAATCTGATTTTCACTCGTATTTTTCTCCTGTTTTGATTTATTAGCTCTATTAATATCATCTTTCAAAATGGATTCAGGAGTCATAGGAAGCAAAGTAATATTTTTATCTTTATGAACAAGAGTATACTGATTGTTTCTACCATGGTGTACAGAATTTTTATCAAATTGCCATGGTCTACCAAGTAATAAGGAACATGCTTGCATAGGTACCACATCACAATCAACATAATCAGCATATGTAGAGATACTAAAATGCACACGAACAGTACGTGTGACCTTAACCTTGTCACTGTTATTGAACCATTGGATGTAGTAAGGATGTGGATGTGGTCTTGTGGTGAGAGATAGCTTCTCCACCATCTCCATGCTAGCCAAGTTATTGCAGCTCCATCCATCTATGTTGACGCGAACAGAATGTTCCTTCACAACTCCCTTTGTATGGAACAAATTATGCCTCTGATTTTGCTCAGCTTGTGTAACTTGCACACTCAAAACACGTTGAGAAACTAAACATTCATACCTGTCAGCATCTTCAGCAGCCATGTATTGCGTCTCATGATCAGAATCCTCTCCACCGTGTTCTTCAGGTGTAATAAGAGCCAAAGTCTCCTCATCATAGTCACTAGCGGACTCATACCCACAATCCTCAGTACCAATCATCACGCGCTGAGATTGGCATTCTCTCGCAAAATGTCCTCTTCCCTTACAACAACGACAAATAATATCACTTGTGTGCCCTGTTGATGCCATGGAAGAAGAAGAGCTCTGCGCAGGCCTGGCAGGTGTGCTCTTGGCAGATAGTGGTGGTTGTGCCTGCTTTCTTGTATCACGGCTGGAGGTGGCACCTGATGGAGGTGCTGCTGGAGTGGAAGTAGAGGATGCACATGGTGTCCATGATGATGATCGACCTGCAGAAAAGTTAGTTCATGCAAATGCCTGTCGATCCTGCACTTCACGTTCAGCTTTACAAGCAAGATGGAATAAACGAGTGATATTAGTATACTCCTTATACTCTAGAATGGTCTGAATCTCTCCATTTAATCCACCCATAAAACATGCAAGCATAGCTTCATTCTCCTCAACAATACCACATCTAATCATGCCAGTTTGTAATTCCTGATAATATTCTTCTACAGAATTTTTTCCCTGTCTTAAGCGCTGCAATTTTTGAAGTATTTCACGTTGATAATATGGTGGAACCCAACGAGTACGCATAGCAGTTTTCAAAGCAGCCCAAGTAGCTGGAATAGGATATAATCTACAATGTTCAGACCACCAAACACATGCAAAGCTAGTGAAAGCACAAACAGCAGCAGGAACACGTCTCTCCTCAGGATATTGTAAAAATGTAAATCGTTGTTCAGTTTCTAACTCCCAAGTAAGATATATATCAGGAACATATCTACCCTCAAATGGTGGAATATTCAATTTTAGTTTAGGAAGATGGTCATGTACCTCAGGTGGTGGTGCAGCCCTACCGTTGTGATGATATGCATGAGGACGACCTGGTGGTGGCGGTGCTGGTGGTTGCACGTAGTTCTGATTTTGCTCAACCTTATCCTCGTAATGGTCCTCCACCTCTGCAATAGTAGCAGGAGCGACAGAAGCACTAACAGTAGGTACAACAGCACCAGAAGTTTGACCAGGCTCAATGGGAACGCATTGTGCTCGTCCCACTTGATTTGGAAGACGATGTTGTTGTTGTTGTAGAGGTGCGACAGGTGCAGCGGGCGGTGGAAGACGCGCGAGCAATTCATTAAACTTGTTATCGAGCTTTGTTTTGAATGCCTTCTCAATGCCATCTATCTTCTCCATGGCCTCTTCAAATCTGTTTAGCAGATCTTCCACCTGTCCACTCATCATTTGCTGAAACTTATCATGTAACTCTTTGTTCTTCATGTTCTCCTAGTGAATCGCGTCGGGTTGTGATCCTGCCATGGTTAGCAGCAATAGAAACACACAAGAATATGATCCTACAGACTACTAGAAAATGGCGGTGGTGGAGTGTCACAAATCCGTCAAGCAAATCTCAAATTCTTACCAGTTCTTACCCAGCAGCAGACGGTGATCGGCAACCGTCGTAGTCAAAACTCTTAAAGCTTGGATAGAGCGATTACCAGGGAGAGTCAAACGCACGACGTAGATATATGTGGAGCTAGGAAGGCTTATAATATGGTAGCAAAAAGGGTCAGCAATAATCAATTCAGAGATGCAAAGTTGAATAAATGCTCAACGACGGTACTGTGCTGGTCCTAGGCTAGACCATGCTAGAGACGCGAGCCTAGAATACTAACAAAAATCACGACGCTGCACGTAAACAAGGGAAAAGCACACTCTGGAATTTTTTTTTTGCTCTTTTTTTTGGCGCTCCTCTTTTTTTGCGCTCCTTTTTCTAAAAAAATCACTATAATGGCGAGTGTCTCAAAACTCTTCCCTCGTCAAACTGACATGATGGGCACGAAAAAAAAATTCGACTTTTTTCCGAAATTAGGGCAGCGAAGACGAAAAAGTGCGCCAAAAAATCACTATGATGGCACGTGGCTCAAAAGACTCAGAAAAGCCTAAAAATAGGATAGGGAAAAAACATTTTGCCTGTGAAAATTTTGGCCTAAAAATTGCCCGGGGGTCTCCAGACTCTTTTTTTTTCCGAAACCTACTCAGGCAAGGAAACACGAATCGGAAAGTAGACGGACCTCGAAAACAAATCTAATATGAAAGGAACTCGGATTGGTGGTGGATATATGATGGTAGGATATGGCAGCGGTGGTGGTATATGGATACGGATTGGTGGTGGTATATGGATACGGATTGGTGATGGTATATGGAGACGGATTGGTGATGGTATATGGAGATGGATTGGTGGCGGATAAGCGATGGTGGTAGATGGCAGGGGCGATGATGATGGTGCAGCGGCGGCGTGACAACTTATGACTAGAACTCGAAACTCTAACAGACTAGACTCTAAGACCAGCAACTAGACAGGACGATGCAACCGCAAATTCAACAAAGCAAAATACTGAAACGACTATGCAAAGGCTCAGATTGGTTCGGATATGATGAACTAACCCTAATTTTTTTGGCTTTTTTTTCATGGACTGTAGGTATGAAGAACAGACTCGATCTATACTACGAAAAACTGTAAAATCTCACCGAGCAACCTGGAAATCTGATACCACTTGAGAGAGGCAAAGGTGTCCCGATGTTTCAATGAGATGGTGGCTATCGTTTCTGGGGGAGTCGACCTTGACGATCCGACTACAAACGTGCGAGACATCGCGCCTTAGCAATCGCAAAACCAACTACCGAGGGGTTATTAACCACGCCGGAGCACGATCAACCTGACCACGAGGGTCTATTTCCTGCAAGCAAACAAAGAACAAGCAAGAAACTGAGATTGCAATCTGGATATTGCGAATATAAGATGAAAGCTTTATTGATCAAGGTGGGGTTCTGTGACATCTTGGTCTGGTCGTTGGACACAAACGAAGTACGCGAAGTTGCAGCTATGGCGAACTTTTAATCTAAACAAAACCCAAAGTCTAAACGATGCCCTAAGGGCTGTATATATGGAGGAGAGAGGGGGAATTTCGTGGCCCTTGGTGGAGGGGTCTGAAACCAACCCTAACTCTTGTTTCCCCACACATACGGACTCTAAAAACAGCCTATACTTAAGTACATCGAAAATACATGGGCCTGGCCCAATAATAAGGTGATGCAGCACCTAGAATAGCCTCTGGACGAAATTTATGAAGTGGCATCTTGTATATTTCGTCCCATGCTTCATGCACTCATTATGGTGGCTTCTTGTTCCCCTTGCGCATGCCATCATCTCCATGCTTGAACTTGCTCCAAGGTTCATCTTTCTTGTCCAAGCTAGGCCCATCATTTGTAAGCAAAAAAAAATGTATCCAATTTAGGCAGCATCATATTCTCATGAACATTAGAATCGTTACAAAGAAACGAAAGTACCTGATAATTCAATCGGCGTGCGCGAGCTCTAGTAATTGGTCCAGTATGTATAACAGCAGGGGATGTGGGTGTAACAATGGTATTGATGTCCTCATCACAGCGTACTCCCATCGCTAGCCTAGCCATCCCTCTACTCATCCACACGTGCTGTTATTCTCCGGCGACGGCAGACGAACCAGTAAACCCTCATACAGTCATACTCCCCTCCGCGTGGGAAACAACTGCCGAGTCTTCCCTGCCTCCGTGTCGTTCCCTCCCTAGGCCTCGCCGTCGTCCACCGCCCTGGTGCTCTCGGCGCGGCCTGGTCAATGTGGTCAACTACCGACATGCATCTGAAGTGGACTGTACGTGGAGAGGCCGACAGTTGGGTCCACAGTCGCACGCAAGGAAATGCCTCCTTATTACGCGCAAAATAATGATTCCTCCACCTGACATCAGGGACCCACCGAAAGGGCCTCTGTATTTCACGAAAAAACATTACCGCCGCTGACAGCTTGGACCCACCAGCTATATCTTCGCATGCAAGGAAGTGCCTCCTTATTACGCACAAAAAAATGAATACTCCCCCTGTTAGCTGGGACCCAGTATAGTGGCAGACCGACTTGTGGGTCTACTAAGTTGACGGGGACGGAAGGCTGTGTCAACTTAGTCAATATGCACGATTCTAGCTCCAGTGACCGTACGATGTCCATCCAACGGCCGTATTGCTTCTTCAACCTCTGGTCTTCTTGCTCCAGCCGCCCAAACCAGCGCCGGTCGTGCCTCGTGCTCCGGCCTCCCGTGGCCGGCTGCGATGCGGCGGAGGCCTCACCGCACCCTACTACTCCCACCGCTGGCCAGGCCATCCCAATACTCACCCACACCCCATGTTACTCTGCGGCGACAGCAGCCTCACACCGCAGCGAACCAGTGCCCTCGTACTCCTCTACGCGTGGGCATCCACTGCCGCGTAATCCCTGGCTCCGCGTCATCCCCTTCCTAGGCCTCACCGTCTTCCACCGCCCTGGTGCTCTCGGCGCGGCGTGGTCAACGTGGTCAAGGAACGGCTTCCATCAGACATGGACTGTACGTGGAGAGGCTGACAGCTGGGTCCACGGCCGCAGCAAGGAAGTGCCTCCTTATTACGTGCAAAATAATTATTCCTCCACCTGACAGCGGGGACCCACCGGATGGGCCACCGTATTTCGCCCCCCTGACTGCTGGGACCCACCAGCTACATCTTCGCACGCAAGGAAGTGCCTGACAGTCGGGACCCACCTGGTCAAAGCGTATGTAGCGTTGTCATTCTTGTCGCGAACGTGTACGTACATATATACTGGTGGATGTAGAGGCGCTCACGTGTTGTAGTAGAGGCGGCAGGGTGCAAGAAAGAAAATACGGCCACGTATGTGTACATACGGGCGGGGTCTCGAATGCCTACTCGCGCATACGTATGGCGAGGGCTTGTTGACATGGCTGGGTCGGAACGGAGAAACAGTGTCGTCGTCGTGTTCATGGGGAGGCAACGGAATGCGTCGTGTTCATGGGGAGGCAACGGAATGCATCGTGTTCATCGGGAGGCAACGGAACGCGTGGGAGCAAACCAGCTGGGTCGAAACGGAATGCGTGGTCGTGTTCATCGGGAGGGCTTGGACGGAACATGCGATGGAAACGAGGCCTGGCGTACCGCACAATGGAGGAAATGGACCTCCTACGTTTGGAACAGGGTCCTGTTGATCGGGAGGGGTCTGGCGTACCGCAAAACAGAGGAAACGGACCTCCTACGGTCGAAACGGGGGTCCTGTTGATCGGGAGGGGTGTGGCGTACCGCAAAACGGATGAAACGGACTTGTGTTGGAGCGCTAGGTCGAAACGGGGGTCCTGTTCATCGGGAGGGGTGTGGCGTACTACAAAACGGGACTCCACGAGATACTGTTCATCTCCACCGTCGACCCCCTCCAGCCTCCACGAGCTACTGTTCATCTAACCGTCGACCTCCTCCAGCCTCCACCTGCGACTGTTCATCCACGGGCTCCTGTTCATCCAGCCTCCGCCGCGCGCTACTCCATCGGCTACTGTTCAACCAGCCCTCTCCACGGGCTCCTGTTCAACCACCCCTCCACGGGCTACTATTCATCCTGCCCTCCACCATCTACTGTTCATCCTGCCCTCCACGGGGTGGTCCTATTCATCCAGCCCTCCACGGGGTCCTGTTCATCCAGCCCCAACCGGCTCGATCGATCAAGGTCCTGTTCATCCAGAGGCAACACCACGGGGTCCTATTCATCCACCCCCACCGGGAACTGTTCATCCAACCCCCCCCCCCTCCCCCCATCCCAGAGGCAGCATCGATAGGCTTCAGTTAGCAGTAGTAGCGAAGGAATCGCTCGATCGGGTTTAGTTAACAGCCATCGATCGATCGGTCGGGTTCAGTAACGCGTAGCCTGCAGTGCAATCGCTCGGGTTCAGTTAGAGCCCAACGCCTCGCTCGAGTTCAGTTAGAGCCAACGCCTCGCACACACGCGCATACGTGTAGGAGAGAAAGGCGCATCACTCGGCACCCGACTTCCCATCGTAACCAAGAACTCCTTAAAATTTTCCTCGCCCTCGCTTCTACCACGGTTTTTTCCGTCATGGACGGCCCAAAGAATGTCATGCAGTTGCGTCTCCGGCCCGCCTAGGACGAAAAGCCCATTTTCTATCATGATTTTTTGTCATAGAAGTAGGAGCGAACCACATCTATGATGATACCGGGTTTTGTCACAGTTATCATCATAGAAGTGTCATATGTATGACAGAAAAAAAATTCGGTCGGCCCAAAATGTCACAGATGTGACTTTTTTTGTAGTGTAGGAACGGTAGCTCGTCGCGCTGTTGGCACCAGGGAGGTCCTCCCGCTCGTCCGCATCCAAAGGACCGGACGAGAGGCCGCGGGGTGGCCGGAAACGATGCCGGCGACGAGGTTTAGCGGCGGCCGAGCTCGGGCTCGAGCAGGTGCGGGGTTTCAGCGCGAGCTAGAGCAAATGGCGCGGTGCGTTCGCTTCTCGGGGATGCAGTGAGCATGTTGGTGGTGCTGGGGCAAGCGGGAGAGTGCAGGAGCATCGAGCTCGTCAGCCATGGCGGCAGCCGGAGTTCTGGAAACGACGGGAGCGACACTACAAGGCATGGCAGGACGAGAGGCTGGGTGTTCCGGGCTTCTGGAAGCGTTCTAAGCGCGACGACACAACCGTGCGCGAGCCTCAGTGGCTAAAACGACGGCGGCAACATGGCCGACGGCGAGGAGCTATCGGCTCCGGTGAGAACGAGGCTACATGGCGCAAACTAGGTGGGGAAGAGAGGGGTTCGGAGCGGGAGCTCACATCGGTCACGTAGAGAAGCTCGGTGGGCTCGGGGAAGGCCGGACGACGACGAATTTGACGGTGGCGATCGCCGGGGCAGAGGTTGATGACGACGGCGCTGACGATGTTCTAGGGCGTCCGTCGTTGTACAGCTTGGTGGAGAGGACGAGGGGAACGTGGCGGTGCTTATGGGATCAGCGACAGGGCGAGGGGGGTGCGGTAGCCATGGTGGCAGCGGACATCAACGACGGCTCCGCTCGGCTTCGGGAGAGAGAGCGAGAGAGGCGAGGCAGGGAGAGAGGGGAGCGGTCGAGGGGGTTCAGAGTGCTGCGTGGCGGCTTCAGGAGCCTCTCCTGCGTCGGCAGAAGCAGGAGGTGATCGCGCATGTGCCAGCGCGCGGCGAGCACGCGCCCTCCTGCCCACTGGCAAGAGGTGGAGGATGACTAGCAGAGGGGCCTGGCGGGTTGGGCCTCTCTGGTGGGCTGCCAGGTAAGTTTCCTTTCTCTCTCTCTCATTTGTTTTTTTGTTTCTATTTTTTTCTACAACTTTGTTTTGATTTGATTTTCAACCAAATCATTTTCCGAGATTTTGTAAATTGTTGTATGGACCAGTGACATAATATAAAGCCCCACAACAATTTCCAGAATTATTGGATCATATTTGAAATATATCAAATATAAATCCAATGCAAATAGTTATTGAATTAATTCCAAATGCCCAAAATAAATATCTATGAGCTCCTGAAAATATTGGTTTGAATTTTAGCTCTGGCCAATATTCTCAGAGAGAAAAATGAACATTTTCTTGGGCTTATTTGAATAAATTTTTAACTTGCTCAATTTTTAAAGATTTCTGAGGTTGTGGGAATCTCCCTCATTTCAAATTTATTCAATTTAAACATGATGCACACATGACTAGCTAGTCTAGGTCAAGGTAAAGCTAGGGATGTGACAGAGGGCCTCGCGAGAAGCAAGCGCCAACCATGGAAGGACGTGCATGTAGCGCGCGTGCGCCGCGCCTAGCCCCCGCTCGCGAGGGGCTCGCGAGGGGAGAGGCAGCAGGTGCGAACTCCGAATCAAGGCAAGGAACCAAATTGCAAGAAATCATACGAACGAGAAAAGGCACCCGCCCGTGCACACCAATGAAAATTCGACTTCAAACTTAAAACCAAAGCTAGAAAACAGGACTACAGAAAAGAGATTAAAAGGAAATGGCCGTGTCCGGCGCCTAGTCTAGTATTCTTGTCTTCTCACCAGCGCGGAGCTGAGTGCTGCCACTACGATGTGGGAGGGAGCACCGAGGCCCGAGGGTGGTACTCCTGAGACTCCGGGGTGTGTACAACCCCACTCATTATTACGTGAGAGTGTCACGAGCGGAGATCTTCATATGTGCGAGCCTTACTTCATATTGCCGGACGAGGGCCCCGCCTTGTGCCACCCTCGACCACCGTTGGTGCGCCCGGAAACTAGGACGAAGCCAAAAGGCAAAGGGGACGCCAGCGGCGCCCTCAGTGACCACGGGTCCTCTGCCGGGGGAAGGCACACTGGCGCCTCCCCGGCAGAGGGTCTACCTCCGGAGGACGCCCTGCTCCGCGTGATGCGGGGAGGGGCCTTGCTTCTGGCTCCTTCCCTGCAGCCCCCAGTGCGATCCTCCTGGTGGAAGGGAGGCCTTTGAGCTGGGGCCACCGTCCGCCGCTGTGACCTGATCCTCCTGCGACCCATGGTTAGCGTAAGCTTGCTCCTGAGAGATTAGTGATACCCTATAGCTGTTGTCGCCGGCATGGTCGGCGAGGCTCCTGGAAAGCCTTAGCTTCTAGCACCTCCTCCTCCCAGCCTGGCTCAAGGAACGAGCCAGGGTCGTCTTCTAGCGCGTACTCCTGGTCCATCATGCGAGGCACATAGGCCTCCGAGGCCGTCGCCCCGAAGACCTCGCCGAAGTGCCCCATGATCAACGTTGCCAGGACCAGCGCGCTGCCCTGAGGATGGTAGGGCAGCACTCCACTGGAGCCGCGGGTGACAACGCTCATGCCCGCGCTCGTCGGAGGTGGCGCGGGTGCAATTGGGCATCCGGTGCTGCTGGTCACGCCGGTGTCGACGAAACCTCCGGGCTGTGGCCTGACGCATAAGGAGGGAACAAAAGGGCAGTGCTCCCGATACCGCGGCTTCCAGTAGCTAGGCAACGCGCTCCAGCAATGCATCCCGGCCACTCTCCATCAGTCGGCAGCGCAACAGTTTCCCGCGCCACCATGAGTGTTGCCCTCATGTTTGCTTTTTCCCGTCGGTGTGCGGTGTCATGGCCGCAGCGTAGCTTGAGGCCCTTGCGGCTGCCCGCGCTTGTCGTGGAGTAAGGGTGGATGGCGTTTGACCGCGCCGCCCGTGCCCTGGAGCATTTGGCTATGCGCGTGCCGCCTGGGGCGCAGGGTTCAGGTCTTCTTGGGCGGACGGCGCCACCCGGACCAGCCAAGCTTCCCAGCGGTCAGCGTTGGTCCTTGGGTCACCGGACATCGTAACCGCAGAGGGACGGCGGATCAACTGGTGGAGGAGAAGCTCTGACGCACCCCTACCTGGCGCGCCAAATGTCGGATTTCTGGTTCTGGCAAAATACATGAGGTTCGAACACTAGGGTGCGCACGAAGATCTCTCCCCCCTCTCTAGCTCGCGCACACCTTGATCTCACGGCCTAGCTCGACGAACCAAAAGAACAAGAGACATAAGACTTTTTACTAGTTCGGGCCACCGATGTGGTGTAATACCCTACTCTAGTGTGGTGTGGTGGATTGCCTCTTGGGCTGAGGATGAACAGTTACACGGGAAGAACAGCCTCCTGAGGAGAGGTGTTCTTGTGCTTGGTGAGCTCGAGTGGTTGAGGATGGTCTCTCTCTACATGACCCCCCCCCCCCCGGCTATGGTGGTGGCTAGCCCTATTTATAGAGGCCCTGGTCCTCTCCCCAAATATTGAGCGGGAAGGGATCCGACAACTGCCAAATTCAAAGGGAGACAACTAGTACAATTTGTCCTGACTAAAGGTGCTCTTTGCCTGCCAAAGGCTCTAGTGGTGACACTGTCTTGGGCTCGACGGTGACCTTCGTCCTGCCGTCCTGCTAGTCTTAGTCTTGTTGCACCGATTTGGAAACCTTTGCCTGATGCCTCGGGACTCCTCGCCTGCGCTTGCCCCTTTAGCACCAAAGAGGAAACGAGGACACTACGCGCTTGCGCCCGCCTAGCTCCAGTCGTCATGGCTTGCATCACAGAAACCTCACGAGGTGTCCCTTGCATTGATCTCTCTGCCCCTCATGAGCCGTCCTGGGGCGGCCGCCCCTGAGGAGGTCTTGCATCGTCCGCCTCATGAGGCTTGGCCCCTCACGAGTGTCTTGAGTGTTTGCTGGTGAAGATGGGCCATACAGGGCCACTGGTGGAGCCATGCTGCGGGCCGCAGGAATGCAAGTCTGGGGACTCTCATTCCCAAAACACCGTCAGCCGCTACCGCTAAGGAGAAACGACGACAACTGCCAAGATGGTGGGGCTGGGGGCTTCCAAGAGCGTCATGCCATAGCTTGCATCCTGGGCGGTGCTTAGGCTCCCACCTCTCATCGCCTCTTCAAGTAGTTCACTCGTGAGGTGAACGTGGCCCTTCCCAAGCTTGAGTCGTCGCATCCCCTTACGTGGTCCAAGCACGCCATCACCTTCGACTCCATGGACCAGCTCAAGTGCTCAGCCGTCGCTGGTGTGTTCCCGATGCTCTGCACGCCGACCATCAGCAACGTCCATGTCACCAAAACCCTCATCGATGGTGGCACAGGGCTCAACATCCTCTCCGTAGAGACGTTTGAGACGCTCCAAGTGCCCTACGACTTGCTTATACCTACCAAGCCTTTCTTAGGAGTGACCGACGGTTCCACCATTCCCATAGGGCAGATACGCCTCCCCGTCACCTTCGGCAAGCGTGATAACAATCACATCGACTTCAACATCGCCCACATTCTCCCCCCCCCCCCGTACAACGCCATCCTTGGGTATCTGTCCCTCGCCAAGTTCATGGTAGCAACCCACCATGGCTACAATGTCCTTATATGCCAAGAAATGGCAGTATCATCACAGTCGCCTGTGACGACAAGGATGCAGTGTGCTCCCTCGAGCGAGCCTACTAGGCTGCTGCGGTCGTGAATTCAGATGGCGAGGGTGCCATCCTACCTCCTGAGGTCGTCCCCAAGAAGAAGAAGCACCTTCTCCTCAAGGGCCTTCAGGAGGCTGAGGCGCCTGCCGACCGTGCCTCAAGGCCCGCGCCCGCTGCTGGGGCACCCTTCCCTCTCACATAGGAAGGCACGCCCAGCGCCCCTCTCAGGACGGGCTTGAGGGCGCTCATCTGGAGGTCCTCTGACCTTCCCGGCATCATGAGGAAGGCATTCAGGCAACATGTGGAGGCGTGCTTCAACGCGCACTTCCATGAGCAAGGCGCAAGGCGTGAAGTGCTAGGCACTCTAGAGTTCATCACCAAGGCAATCGAGGAGCTTCAGGAGGCGCGAGCCATGCGTGCTGAGCATCACCCCGCACTGTCCAGTGCAGCTGCCGCTCCTGACAAGGGTGCCGAGATGTGAGTCTGCGTCAACATCCCAGGCCTTAATAGGGCTGCTTCTCAGGAGCTCTTCTGGTTGTCCCATGTTGGCTGGAGTGGGGGCTACTCCTGCACCCACGTCTGCATGTCGTTTGGCCTACTAAACGTGGCTGCCTCGCACTAGCATTACATGCAAGGTGTCTTGGCGGCTCGCGAAGCTAGGCGCTAGGCGTTCTTGAGGGAGGAGGTGTCGGACCCTCGTGAGCCCCCCTGGCCCCCGGGGCCTCCTGAGCCTCAGGAGTCAGCTGGCCCGTGAGGACCTATCTCTACAGCACGCGTCTTCAGCTACTCCCACGTTTCTACAATGATGGTGCCACATGACTTTTTGGTTTGTTCAACTGAGGGTGCTCCTTGGGCTACACCACCCTCAGGATGCTAGGGCCCGACTCCACGGCTGCGTCATTATAGATTCATGTATTCTGGACTAGTTGTGCATGCTCAAGTTGTTATGGTCGTTAACGTTATGATTGACGACCCGTCATCTATGGAGTAGCCCTTTACGGTCTCCACGCATTGCTAACCCGCTTCTCGCTCATCTCGTAACAGGGCTACTAGCATGGCGCCTGTGCTCGGGTCCGTCCCTGCAACGCTGATAAACCTAAGAGACCGAGCTCTAGCTCCGGCCGGCCCTGCGCACCTCACCTCATCGGGTCCTTAGTGCCTTCGCCTTCTAGCGGAAATGTCACCGATAGGGTAGAAAGTGCAGATGCCCTTCATATTCTATGACTAACTTGTAGGAACCACTGAGAGGCAGGACCTCGAGCGGCTTCGCCAACGATGGCATCGCGGCCTGGCATACCAGTGGCGGCCAAGCCTCTCTCGAGAGCCCGGCCCCGAGAACATAGAGCACCATGACAAGCGGGAGAGATGGAGTCAGTAGGAGACCTGCGAAGGGGGCACCATCGAGAGAAAGGCGCAATCTAATGTCGCACAAGAAGCTCACCCTCATGGCAAAGGAACCACACCAGGCTCGCCAATATAAGTCATCTCACACGCACATGCTCGGGCAAGGAAACTTCCCTTTCAGCCTTTAGGGATCTGCTTGCGCACCAAAGGGGACCTCTTGAGAATCACGCCTCAACGGCTCTTACCGGACCTTGAGCCGCTCACCTCCTGGCCTTGACCACCGCATCGTGACCTGGCATACCAGCGACAGTCGAAACTTGCCTGGGGACTGGGGCCTGTCGGCGTAGAGCACTAAGCTACCAGAAGAATAAAAGGGGGGAACTGTCCTCGAGTGAGAAAAGCAAACACAACATAAATTGGGAACACTAACAATTAAGGCCAAAGTGTGATGATCTTTACACAGTCCAGCGGGGCCCCTCGTGATTCTTGCACCGGAATGAAACAAAAGGAAAGGCCTCCTGAGGATCGCGGCTCAGGTGACGTCGCCCACAACGCCAGGCTGGCTCCGCTCGAGCCCTCCCAGGTGCGGCGACGCGGTGGCTCATAGCTGTCATCGTCACTCGAGTTTGGTCCGGAGGAAGCACCGGCGCTGCTGGAGGAATCACGGACAATGCCAAGGGCAAGTTCACCGCAGGAAGCCTCGCCACCTCGCTGGCCAGCAACGGGGTCGCTGTCTCGATCGCCTCCCTTGGGGCAGCATCCCAGACGCCGGTCATCCTCCCAGAAGACCTAGAAGAAGAGCGTCGACGCCCCGTCGTACTTGAAGTGGATGATGTGCCTCCCCTCTGAGTTGCAAGCGCGGGCGATCGCGCCCCATCCCCAAGTCATGAAGACATCACCGGAGTCGACGACCTCGACCCCCGCCTCTGAAGCTTGGCTGCAGCAGCCGTTGTGCTACAGCCACAACTCGACGGGCCCCTTCTGCGGTATCTCCCCCGCCAGGGACTGCGGGAGCTGGATCCATGTGCGCGGCGGCATCGCTACCCATATCACAAACTCACGAGCCGTGCCGTTTGTATGGGCCTGTGGGTAGGGAGGTCGTGCGACCATCGCTTGTTCTCCCCCATGGCTCCATTCCCCGCGATTCCCGCGGCTGTTCCCGCTTGCAGGGCTACGCGCACGAACGTACACGCAGATGGGGAAACCCGTCGGTGCATGTTCGTGCCAAGGTTGCACGGCCATTGGCGATGCGGTAACCTCGCGGAGGCAATTGCGCCCCTTCTTTGGCAGGACCAGCTCCGGTTCCACCTGCGGGGCCTTTCCCTTCTCGGCAGCCGAGAAGCTCCTCACAGGAGCCATGGATGCTCTAGCAAGATGACAGGACAAAGAAGAAGATGGAATGAGCAGCGAGGAGATGAACATGGGTTGGGGCTCCGCCCCTTTCCCCCATTTATAGGAGGGAAAGGCCAATCGGTGGCCTCTCACATTCCAAGTCATGACGCCCCCTCTGCATGCACCAGGAAGTTGTCAAGTCGGGAAGTTGCCGAGGTGCGTGGGGAAGTGGAGACGCCCACATCCCATCAAGCGCCACATGTCGGCCTGGCACACAGGGAATTGAGGCCTGTGGTGCTCTGCCCTTGACCTTTGGCGTCGCCTTGAAGCTAAGTCAGAGGGCGCCTTGGGCCTGGGGGATACTTTCGGCATTCTGGGAACCAGGGCACCCAGACTTGCCTGTCTGCGGCCATCGGGGTCGGCGACGAGGGAGCAATCGAGGACGGGCGGCGGCGGCAGCAGCACGGCCTGGGAAGGATCAAGGATTGACACTGTCGAGGGCATCCCTGGGCGGCATGCGGCGACCTAGGTCTGGACGAAGAGAGTACGCGAGTTGGAGCAGCCATCCACTAATCCACAGCGTGATAAACTATGCATACAAACCATTCTCACACACCGGTCGTTAACCATGGGTCAAACCTGTTTTGAACCGGAACTGTTTCAGCCCATACCCGCCCAAACCCAATTACTTCCTACAAGTAAACTAAACCAAACTAAACTATAGTCAGACTCCACCCAGTAAGACCCAAACTGAACAAACCCACGTAGAAAACCCACCTAAAACACCCGGTTAAACAAAACCCATTCTCAAATTTAGTTGTAGTTGTGGTGTGTCACGACCATGAACTTGGCCAGGGCCGGATACCGAGGATGGCATTGTATGGCAAACGGATGTGGGCGACATCGAAGTCGATGAGCTTGGTGCGGTAGTTGTTGCGCTGTCCGAAGGTGACTGGGAGGCGGCCCTGACCGATCGGCGTGGTGGAGCCGTCAGTCACTCCTGAGAAAGGCTTGGTGGGCTGAAGATGATCATACGACACTTGGACATTGTCAAATGTGTCGACAAAAAGGACATTGAGCCCTGCGCCACCATCGATGAGAGTCTTGGTAACTTGCACGTTGCTAATGACTGGTGAACAGAGCATCGGGAGGACGCCGACGGTAACCGCGCACTTGAGCTAATCTGCCGAGCTGAATGTGACAGCGCACTGGGACCATTTGAGCGGGCACGTGGCCTCGAGCTTGGGGAGGACTGCATTCACTTCACGAGCAAACTGTTTGAAGATACGCTGTGAGGCTGGGGCTTGAGCTCCGCCCAAGATGCAGGCGATGGCACGTGGCTCCTAGAAGCCCCCAGCCCCCTCGTCCTGATGGTGGTCGTCATTCCTTCTTGGTGGTGGCGGTAGTGGAGGGAGACTGGCGTTGCCCTGAGGATCCTCATGAGGCTGATCCCTCCAGGCGCCCTCGCGAGGCTGATCCTGCCAGTGGTCCTCTCGAGGCCGGTCGCACCACTCCTGGTGTGGGCCACTGTCATCACATCGTCCGCCACCACGCCCTCCTCCTCGGCTGTAGCCCCGGTCGTTGCTCTCGGGGCGTTGACTGAAGCGTCCTTCTTGAATGGCTCTGAGCTCTTGACAGACGCTGATGTTGTGGCTATGCAGGTTATGGAAGGCGCAAAATGGTCGAGTGCTCTTGGATGACTTGGGCAGGTCCCTGCCGCGCTTTCTGTCTGGCTCCACCGCGAGCACGGCTACTCCCTTGCGCTTCACGTCTTTGGCATTGGCTTTCTTCTCCTTCGGGTCCGCAGCCGGGAGCTCGAGGAGGGAGAGGCGCCCCTCCTCAGCTCTTGTGCGCTTGGTCGCCGGGTTGAACAGCTCTAGAGACGTGCACAACTCCTCGTGGATGGCGAGCTCCTCCTTCATCTTGACGTCGAAGATGACATCGGAGAATGCGGAGATGATGGCCTCGTCCATCACCTTGGGGATCTTGAGACGAACGTTGTTGAAGCGCTGGATGTACTTCTGGAGGGTCTCTCCTGGTTTTTTCTTGCCGCGGCGTAGATCACCCGCAGCTGGTGGGCGGTCGCGAGTGCCCTGGAAGTTGGCGACGAAACGGTCGCGCATCTCGTTCCAGGAGGAGATCCAGCCTGGAGGCAGGTTCAGGAGCCAGTAGCGGGCACCATCCTTGAGAGCCATGGGGAACCAGTTTGCCATGACTTTCGCATCGCCGTTTGGCCGCCTCGATGCTCACCTCGTAGAGCTCCAGGAACTCCGTGGGGTCGGGGGATCCATCATAGAGAGGAGGCAGATCTGGCCTGAACTTGCCCGGCCAAGCGATGCTACGCAGCTCAGGGGTGAATGCGTGGCAGCCTGTTGTGGTCACCGGGACTCTGCGCTGGTGGAGAACTTGTCCTTGATGAGGTCCGTGCACCGCCGCCGCAGGTGGCACGCGGTCTTGCCGTGGTGGCACGGGGAGTGCGGGGGTGTTTTCTCGCAGTCGAGGGACTTCTTGGCAGCTTCTTTCTTCTTGCGCGGGCGCCGGACGCGGCAGGTCGCGCCGTGGGGCCGCGGGCCTGGGCGCCAGGACTTCGTCTTGGGGCACAGGTGGTGGAGGAGCTCCATGGGCCACGCTGCCCGCGGATGCCAGAGGGCGAGGCGGTGAGAGGGATGGCGTAGGGGAACCCCCTGCGGCGCTGACAAGCTCGGCGATGCGGTCGAACCAGTCCTCGTAGAGGTCGTCAACTGGGCGGTGGCGCAGGAGCTCGCGCGCCATGCACAGAGCGACCTACGCGTCCATGGGAATGCGACGAGCGTGGGATGACGAGCCAGCCAGGGTCAGCGATGGAGTCGCGGTGCGGCCGTCCCGCCGCACCGAGGGATGCAGCAAGGATGCTTGGTGCTCGTTCCCCGCCGGGACGGTGGCGGTGTTGGCGGCTGGCGTCGAAGAACGACGGGGTGGCCCGCCGACGAGAGCAGTCTGAGCAATGCGGGCGGCGAGGGCAGCCCGGCGCTCAGCGCGAGCACGGCGACCGTCCGCCATGGAGACAATGGAGCAACGGGACGCGGAGCGATGGAAGGGAAGCTTCGACGCACCCCTACCTGGCGCGCCAAATGTCGGATCACGGGTTCCGGCAAAACCCTCAAGGTTCAAACACTGGGGTGCGCGCGAAGATCTCCCCCTACCGATCCACATCCTAGCTTTGCTAAGATCTCACGGGCTAACTCGACGAACTCGCAAACACAGAGGGCACAAGATTTATACTGGTTCGGGCCAACGTTGTGGTGTAATACGCTACTCCAGTGTGGTATGGTGGATTGCCTCTTGGGCTAAGGATGAACAGTACAAGGGGAAGAACGGCCTCCTAAGGAGAGGTGTTCTTGTGCTCAGTGAACTTCTGGTTGTTCCGGTGTCTCTCCCCTACCTATGGTGGTGGATAGTCCTATTTATAGAGTCTGTGGTCCTCTCCCCAAATATTGAGCGGGAAGGGAGCCAACAACGGCGAATTCGAAAGGGGACAACTAGTAGAACTTATCCTGACAAAAGCAGTCTTCGCCTGCAGAAGGCTCTGGTGGTGACACCACCTTGGGCTCCATGGTGACCTCCCTCTTTCCGTCCTACTGGTTTTGGTATCGTTGCACTGATATGGAAACCTTTGCTTGACGCCTCTGTACTATGCGTCTGCGCTTGCTTCCTTAGCACCAAAGAGGAAACAAGGACACTGTGCGCGCTGGCGCCTGCCTGGCCTAGGTCGTCATGGATCACGTCACTAGAACCTCGTGAGGTTTGTCTTGCCTTGAACTCTCCGCCCCTCGCGAGCCGGCCTGGTGAGGCCACTCCTAAGGAGGTCTTGTGTCATCCTCCTAGTGAGGCTTGGCCCCTCGTGAGGGTCTTGAATCCTTGCTGGTGAAGATGGGCCGTATGGTCCCGCTCGCCGAGCCACATCGTGGGCTGCAGGTAGGCAAGGTTGGCGACCCCCATTCGTAGAACGCCGATAGGTACCCAGACTTTCCTGCCTGTGGCCCATGACGTGGCTCCATCAACGGCACAGTACGGCCCAGCTTCACCAACAATAACCCCAGACCCTCGCGAGGCGGGCAAGGCCAAGACCTCCCTAGAGGGCGGCCTCCCCATGCAGGCTCCCGAGGAGCGGAGATATCAATGCAAGGTGCACCTCGCGAGGTTCATATGGCGCAGTATACCAGTTTCCTCTTTGGTGCCAAGGAGGCAAGCGCATGCGGGGAGTCTCGAGGCGTCAAGCAAAGGTTTCCATTTCGATGCAACAAGACCAAGACCGCCAGGATGGCAGGACAAAGCTCATCGTGGATCCCACAGCGGCATCACGACCAGGAGCTTTTGCAGGCGAAGACTACTTTTGTCAGGATAGCATGTAGTAGTTGTCCCCTTCAAATTTGGCCGTCGTGGGATCCTTTCCCGCCTTACATTGGGAAGAGGACCAAGGCCACTATAAATAGTACTTAGCCACCACCATAGAGGGGGACAGATCCATTGCACCCTGACCATCTCACCTCCTGAGGCTGTTCATCCATTGTACTGGTTCATCCTTAGCCCCTCGAGGCCAATCCACGATAAAGCAGGAGTAGTGTTTTACACCGCAAGGTGGCTCAAACCTGGCTAAACTTCTGTGTCTCTTGTTCGTTGGGTTCATCAAGCTAGGCCGTAGGATCAGCGAGCATGCAGGTTGGGGAGGACAAGTTCTTCGCACGCAACCCAGTGTTCGAACCTCTCAAGGGTCTGCGGAAACCCGAATTCAACATTTGGCGCGCCAGGTAGGGGTGCGTCGGAGATCCGCCTCTCCATCTGCCATGCTCCGCTGTTCAGCTCTAATGGCGGACGCTTCTCCATCGACTGGGCCTCGGGCCTCCGAGCCTACACCCCCACCCTCCGGCGGGTGTAGTGGCCGCCCAAGTTTAGGCTGGACATGCCACCCCGCTACGACGGTGCGGCAGACTCGGCGGCCTTCCTTCAGGTCTCCGAATTCAAAAGACTGAACAAAGATAGAACATTACAAGTCTCGAGACCGCGAGTAGCGAGTTTGTCAGAAGTAATACTAATCCTACCAAGTCCTACTAATCATCATCATACAACTTATACTCTTTATTAATAACAAGTCATACGATCATCATCTTGATAGTCATCGAACCAACCCTACTTAATTGTTCTTAGCACATGATCATCAGTATTAGGCAGGACCTAAATACCCTATTTAAGGTAAAATAGCATAAAACAATATAGACCCTGACTATCTATTATGGAGAATGGAGATCATCCTGTCTCCAATTCTTGTGCTTCGCTTCCTTTTGCTTCCAAGAACCTCCTTACGACTGTCCATACATTTTTTCCATCCTTTGATTTGCACGTCTCCACTTGTTTTAGAAATCTTGTACGGACAGTTGAGATTTGTAGGATGACCTGGCTGTATGTTCAAAACATTAAGGCTACCTTTCTAATACATCAAATGAGGCACACAATTCTCTTGGATTATCTGTTGAAAAACATAGTAATAACTTCATAGTTAGCAATGATGTACTAGTTATAGAAGTATGCAAAATATGCACGGATGTCGTAATAGTAAAAAATCTTACTAGGGTATCCCCATGGTAGTTACCGTAGTTGAACACATGCACTAGTGGCACGTATTGACCATAATGTTGAGGAGTTTGATTGTAGATATTGTAATTCTCAAAGTCAGTACAAAATCCGACTAGATGATTTTTCTCCTTGTAAGTTGTTAATTCAGAGCCATCGGTGTAGTGGGTTTTGTCTACCATCTCCCGCACATTCTTTGAACAATGAAAATAAGCTGTCAATGGAAATAAGATGTCAACTATTTCGAAATAAACAATATAAATTAGCTAATAACTATGTTTGAGAAACACACATAGCGGTAGAATTGGAGGCGTATCAACAAGGACCCAAATGTCCATATTGTCTTGCTCGATTTTAGGATCACCAAGATCCATGGTGACAAGCATACCCTCATCGAAACCATACATCTTGAAAAATGCTTCCCAATTTTTGCAGCCAAAATGGGTTACGCTCCCAGAATTATACAGATTTACTTCAAAATCCACATCGTGATGGTAAATTTTCTTTGTTTCAGAAATTTCATGGTCTTCAAAATCCATCCTCTCGAAGACATAGCATCTTGCATGGCATGGGATAAGCTATACTCGAATTGTAAAAGATGAAAATTACACGTTGAAATAGTTGAAGTCATGCTTAATTATGAAAATAACACTTGCCGTCGTTATGTACCGTTTCAACTTCGAAGGTCTCCTCGAGCTTAATGCTTAAGTGCCGATAATCGTCTAGGTGAGGCATGTCGCACAAACCTCGATTGTCGTGGCACCAGCCGCACTCCCCCGGGAGACTTTCGTTGTCCGATGACGACATATCCTATGTTCATAATTCAAAACTACATCGTCTCTTGCATTGGGTCCAATAAGATAATCCATAGTGTGGTGAAAACACGCCCTTCGAACTGGTTTGAACTATTGGTGAATGGAGATGGTCTAAGATTTTCAGTAGTAATAAGTGAAGTGGTAATTTTGAGAGCTGTCGAATTTCGGGTTCTGGCAGACCCTTGATGTTCGAACACTGGGGTGTGCACGGAGATTTCGCCTTCTACCTACCTGCACCCCTCCGCCTCGCTAAGATCTAAGCTACGGAAAGAACAACACAAGAGACACCGGGTTTATACTGGTTCGGGCCACCATTGTGGTGTAGAACCCTACTCCAGTGTGTGGTGTGGTGGATTGCCTCTTGGGCTGATGATGATGAGAAATACAAGGAAGAACAGCCTCGCGAGGGTCTATTCTTGGCTGGGGCGACGAACTGCTAGGAGGAGTTCAGTCACCCTTCTCTCTCTCTCTCTTCTCGATTGTGATCTGATTTCCCCTACCCTGTGGGTGGCTAGTCCTATTTATAGGCAAAGGCCCTGGGCCTCTTCCCAAATATTGAGCGGGAAGGGCGCCAACAATTGGCCACTTTGAAGGGGAACATCTGGTACACTTATCCTGACTAAAGTTGGTCCTCGCCTGCCAAAGGCTCTGGTGGTGACATTGGCTTGGGATCCATAATGACTTCCTCCCTGCCGTTGGACCGGTCTTGGTCTCGTTGCACCGAAATGGGTGCCTTTGCTTGATGCTCTCGCCTGCGCTTGCTCCCTTTGCACCAAAGAGGAAAGAAGGACACTGCGCGGGCTGGCGCCCGCCTGGCACCCTTGGTCGTCATGGCTTGCGTCACGGGCACCTCGTGAGGTACCCCGCCTTGATCTCTCCGCCTCCTCGCGAGCCAGCCTGATGAGGCCGTGCCAGAGGAAGCTCCGTGTTGTCTGCCCTGCGAGGCTTGGCCCCTCGCGAGGGTCTTGGGTATGTGTTGATGAAGATGAGCCGTGCTGGGCCCCCTTTTGAGCCACGCCGCAGGCCGCGGGCAGGCAAGTCTGGGGCCCCCGTTCCCAGAACGCCGACAGTAGCCCCCGGGCCCAAGGCGCGCCCGAACTTGGCCGTGCAGGGAGGCGAAAGGGCAAGAGCGAAGCTCCGCGTGGCGGTTGATTGGATGTGGGCGTCTCCACTTCCCCACGGCGCCTCGGCAACTTCACGGATTGGACAAGTCCCTGCATGCAAAGCGGATCATGATTACCTGCAATCGTGGAGGTCGGCGGTTGGCCTTCGCCGGCCATAAGCACGGAACGGCGCGTGCCCTTCCAGTCCGTCCCTTCTTGCTTCTCCTTCTTCCCGGTCCTTGCTCCGTCTTGCTGCGATGGCTCCGATCTGCCGGTTCTCGACGGCAGAGAAGGGAAAGGCTCCCCGAGAGGAACTAGACCCGCTCCCACCGAAGAAACGGCTCGCCCTCCGCGGCCAGGACGAGGGGGCCCATCAGGTGGTGTCGAGGCCCTGGTGCGAGCGGCCACCGCCGGGGTTCCCGCTTCCCTTGTACGCCCACATCGAGGGCTCTGAAGGAGTCGATGCCGATCGCCACGGGTGGTGCCGCCGTCGGTGCCGACGGGTCACGAAGGTGTGGGTCGTCCCCCCTGGGGTCCACACAGAGGGCTCCTCCCGAGAGTTCGTGCTCCATGCCGCCATGCCTCCTCAGTCTTGGATTCGCCTTCCTTCCTTCTTCACCTCCATCATCCCGCAGGGAGAACTCCTGGAGCTTTGGCTGCAGCACGCCGGCTGCAGCACCCTCGCGACCGAGGCAGAGGTCGCGGTCATTGCCCCGGGCGAGGTCTTCATGACTCGAGGCTGGTGCGAAATCGCCCGGGTATGCAGGACAAGAGGCGCGTTGCGATCCACTTGGAGTACGACGATGCTTCGGTGATGTTCTTCAAGGTCTTCGATGCGAATGGGCGCCGGCTGGAGTGCTGCCCCGGGAGAGGTGGTCGGGACCCTGCTATGGCGAGGACTGGGCCCGCCGGCCGCTCCCTTGGCGGCTGCTCAGGCGGCGGAGGCGTTGGAGGTTCCAGCGACTCCGGCGAGCTCTTCACGACTCCGGAGACGAGCGACGACAGCTACGAGCCCCCGAGCCGGCGCCGCTCCTGGAGCGGGGAGGGCTCGTCAGGCCGTCGCCGACTCTGATCTGGATGGGGTTGGCGTCGGTGCTTGACGGCCCACTGTTGATGATGGCGTATTTTGCAGGGGCGCATGTAGTTAGCGTCCTTTTAGGATCTGTTCCCTGGGAGGAATCAAAGACGCGTCCCGTGGGGGCTTGTAAGGTGCCTGTGATCCTGTTTTTTTAATATAACCCTTGTCGTAGAATTGTGCGAGTTGCTCATTCCGTCTTAGCTCAGTTCTCCCTTTCGAACCTCACAAGGGCTTGGTGCTCTGCGCCGACAGGTCCCAGTCCCAAGGCGGCTTCAGCCGTCGCTGGTATGCCAGGTCGCGATGCCGTGGTCAAGGCCAGGAGGTGAGCGACCCGGGGTCCAGTAAGAGCCCCTAAGTCGCGATGCTCAGGAGGTCCCCTTTGGCGCTCAAGCCACCGTCGTTCGGTGAGAAAGGAGAGCGGCGTCGCTAACACGGGATTGCATTAGGTGCGGGGATGGTGCCACGGTAGCTGGTGCTTTCGGGTGGTGACTTATATCGAGAATCAGGGGTCGCTCTCTGGTGTGTCGCCGGGTCCATGCATCGGCAGGCGTGAGGTTTCTCGGCGAGGTCCTCGCGTGTCCCTCCCCTCTCGCCTTTGCTCCCCTTTCTGCTCTACGTCATCGGGTCCCGGACCTCGAGCGAGTCTCAGCCGTTGCTGGTATGCCAGGTCGCGATGACGTGGACAAGGCCAGAGGGTGAGGGCTGGAGAACCAGTAGGAGCCCTGAGTCGCGATGCTCAGGCACCCCCCCTTTAACGTGCAAGCGGTTCGCGCGGATGAGAGTGAAGGAGACACCGCAAGGGCCTCGCCTGACGCGGCTCCTTTAGGAGATCCTGTAGACCTATCATAGAAAGAGCGAGGGGTTGCCATGACAATTGACAGTCAGCCGTTGGTTGCTTCCGAGGGGCGATGAGGCACTGAAGGCTTGACGAGGTGGCGCCATGCGGGGCTGCCGCGGCCAGAGCTCAGCCATTCAGGTTTGTCGGCGTTGCAGGGACGGACCCATGCACAAGCGTCGTGCCATTTGGGAGTAGCTCCGTCAGTTGGCGTCAGTTGAGCAGGCAACTAGGTCAAACACATTAGCCGCGAAGGAGTGGATTCATTCAAATAGATGCTGGGAAGACGGACATCACTGGGTCAGGCCCGAGCGACTTGGGGATGATGCAGCCCGTGGGGCGCCCCCAACAAAGTAAGCTAACAACATGAAATAAAAGGGATACATGGCGTAGGGACGGACCCACGCTGCCTGGGAATAATGCAGCCCTGGGGGCGCTCCCAGCTGGAAATGAGACTTGAAAGATGTCACCTGATGATGTTGAGGACAAAGGAGTGTTGGTGTGGCAGACTCGGTGGGCTGCGGAAGCCTATCCTCACGAGCCCCCAGGCCCAGGGACCTCGGGAGGCTCCGGAGGCGCTGGTGGCTCCTCGCGGACCATCTCCATCTCCGCCAGGGCTGTGGAACGCCTGGCCTCTTGAGCCTCCATGATACCCCTCATGAGGCGCTGGTACGTGGCAGCCGCGTTCGGCAAGCTGTAAGGCATGCGAACGTAGCTATGGGGTGGACCTTCGCAGCGCCCCACTCGCGAGGGCCAGAGGCGCTCCAGAGAGGCGACTCGATTGAGCCCTGGTACGTCGATGCAGACGCGCAGCCCACCATCCTCGCCTGGATGGGGAGCCACAGCTGGTAGGCGGCGGCCGCCTTTCATGACTCTTGACTCCTGTAGCTCCTGAATGGCCTTGCTGACGAACTCCTGAGGGTCTGGCTCTCCTTGCCTTACTCCTTCTTGAGGGAAACGTGCTTCGAAACACGCCTCCATGTGGTGCCCAAGCGCCTCCCTCGTGACCTTAGCCAGGTCGGTGGCCCTCCAGGGGAGAGCCCCCGAGCCTTGCCTGAGGAGGGCGCCGGGCGCGCTTTCCTATGCGATGGAAGGAGGTTCCCCCTGGGCAGGCGCGGGCCCTGAGGGGCCTGTGTCCTGAGGGGCCGGGCCGGACGATGTCTTCTTCTTCTTGGGGGTGGTCTCGGGAAGCCTCCTGCTTCCGCGATCTGGGTCTTCCATGATGCGGCCTGAAAGGCTCGTTCCAGGGAACACACCGCGTCCTTCTCTTCACAGGGCACCGTGATGACTCCGCCACTTCCTGGCACCTTGAGGACGTTGTAGCCGTGGTGAGTTACGGCCATGAACTTGGCCAGCGCTGGGTACCCAAGGATGGCGTTGTACGGCAGGCGAATGTGGGCGACGTCGAAGTCGATGAGCTCGGTGCGGTAGTTGTCGTGTGCCCCAAAGGTGACAGGGTGGCGGACCTGCCCAATCGGGACCGTGGAGCTGTCGGTGACTCCGGAGAAAGGCTTGGTTGGCTGAAGCTGGTAGTAGGGCACTTGGAGATTGTTGAATGTTTCCACGGACAGGACGTTGAGCCCTGCCCCGCCATCGATGAGGGTCCTGGTGACCACCACGTTGCTGATGATTGGGGAACAAAGCATCGGGAGGACTCCGGCTGTGGCCGCACACTTGAGCTGATCTGCTGAGCTAAACGTGATGGCGCACGCCGACCAACTGAGAGGGCGCGTGGCTTCGAGCTTGGGGAGGACTGCATTCACTTCGCGGGCGAACTGCTTGAAGATGCGTTGAGAGGCTGGGGCTTGAGCCCCGCCCAGGATGCGGGCGATCGCGCGCGGCTCCTGGAAGCCCCCAGCCCCCTCGTCCTGATGGCAGTCCTCGTTTCTCCTTGGCTGCAGCGGCAGCAGAGGGAGGCCTGCGTTGCCTTGCGGGCGATCCTCGCGAGGCTAATCCCTCCAGTCTCCCTCGCGAGGCGGGTCTTGCCAGCGATCCTCACGAGGTCGATCGCGCCACCCTTGGCGCAGGCAGCGGTCTTCCCAGCGTCCTGCATTCCTTCCTCCTCCTCGACCGTAGCCCTGGTCACCGTGGTCCAGAGAGGCTCTACGTAGTGTTGCAAAGTGTTTGGACGCATTGGCGCGACCAAAAGGTTGCCGGAGCTACGCCGGCAACAAGCTCGGACGGCGGGGATTCTCGGTCTTGATGGAAGCGATGGTTATAGCTCGAATTGGAGCATGGGAGTAAGGGGGAAACAGATCAGGGGCTCACAGCGCGTCTCATGGAGGGCTCGTCAGCTTGGGGGAAGCTCTGGACACGACGGAGCGACGACGGCGATCGCCGGTGCTAGAGCTTGAAGATGATGTCGATAGGTGTGCTGGGAGCTCTCCCGGCTCGTGTCGCTCATCGAGGATGAAGAAGACATCGTGGCGGAGCTCTCAAGCACCACGGGCGGTCGAGGGGACGGCAGAGAGCACGTGGGTAGCAAACGGCGGCGACGACGATGTTCGGTTTTGGGAGATAGAGCGGCAGAGGTGGGGATGAGGACGGTGGAGAGTGAGAGGGGCCTAGGGGGTTGCGTGGCATCTCCAGGGAGCCATGGGAGGAAGCAAGGAGGCAGGAGGTCGCCGGGCAGATGGCCGCGCGCACCAGGCGCATGCCGCTGTCCTTCTGGCGCGAGCTGGAAGACGACTGGCCCACCAGCTGGACTGGGCCGCACAGTACTGGCCAGAGCAGCTGGGCCGCTAGGTAAGCCCATCCGTCTTTTCTCAATTTTATTTTCTTTTCTACTTCTGTAATTTGTTTTGATTTAGCTTTAGACACTAAATCATTTTATAAATTTCTGAAACTTTTTGGAGCATATTTGAATATATATATATAGCAAATATGAATCCAATGCAAATAGTTATTGATTTAATTCCAAATGCCCAAAATAAATATTCTGAGCTCCTAAAAATATTGGTTTGAATTTTACCTCTGTCCAATATCTTCGGAGAGAAACGGTAACATTTTCTTGGACCTATTTGAAGCAATTTTTATCTTGATCAATTCCAGAATGATTTCTAAGGCTTTCACATATCCCCAATTCAAATTTAAATTGAATTTAGACATGATGCAAACATGAAGGCTAGCCTAGGTCATACCAGAACCAGGGATCTGACATTTTCACTCAACTCTATCCCATTGGTTGATTCGAGGGTCGATTGAGTGGTTATTGTCGATTGACTGTAGGACCACCAGACATCATCCAGCTTGTAGACGATGACGAAGATGAGCCTCCTAAGGACACAGGAGGAGAGGGCATGACCTCGACCGTCTCTCGAAGCTTCACTCAGAGAGTGTCGCCGAGCCAAACGCCCTGCCCGGCGCCTATAGCTGCATCTCTGGAATGAGGTGGTTCATCTTGAACTGGTGCTATCCCTGCAGTCCCTTTGTCGACTGCTCTACCTTTGGTATCGAGTCCTCCAGCTTCGGGGCCGACTGATCAACATCAAGTGCTGGTTCCTCTGACTACGTCACCGACTCCTCCACCTCACGTATTCAATCTGTATCATGTTCCAGAACACCAAACTGGGGCAACAAAGAGGCCATGATTCAAACCAATATGATGATACAGCGTCTGAAGGAGGCCTATGAAGCCAGCAAGCTGGCTTATGATGCCAGTACAACTCTTCAGGAGAATGTCCGAGTAAGTGTGATTTCTGATTCGGTTTTTTCCAATCCATCTTAACTATGTACACCCACTGGGTGTTCTTGACTTATAATGCTAGTGCTCATTTTCTCGTAATTTTTCACTCGAGTTGGTCAAGCTGAGTCGAGTGGAAATGGATCCAGTGGGGGCATGCTGATGCACCCACTTGGTGTAGTCCCCGATACAGTCGTCAAATGATTGATTCGGCAGGGGTCTTATAATATGTTTGCATGTAGCTCTTCACTCGGACCGGTCAGGCCGTGCCGAGTGGAATTGATCTAGTGGGAGCACACTGAGTGCACCCACTGGGTGTTGTCCCCGAGACCGCCGTCGAATGTTTGATCCGTCGGGGGTGTGAGAATTTTTTTGGTATCAGCTGTATTCACTCTTTTCCACTCGGAAGTGAAGGAATATTTGAGAATTCTTTCTCGTTGTCGATTGAATTACTTCTTTGTTGATCTCAAAAACCTACAAGTTCGGGACCCAGTACTCTACTCTGAGAAGGAGAAGATCCAGCTCCAACTGGATCTAGAACTGGAGAAAAGGAATTTGGCTCGTGCTCAAACGGAGCGAACACCATGGGAGGTAATTTTTGTCGATTGCATTTACCGTCGTCCTTTCTTTCCGTCCTTTGAGCCGAGTAGTTTCACTCGAATATATGTGCGTAATGAGAATTGTCAACTTTAAGCACGACTCAGGAATGTTGTTTCTTTGGACACATGAAGAAGGCTTTGGGAGATAAGGACAAAGGACTCACGGTGGCACAAAAGGTGGCTAGGGAGAAGGCCGAGGCTGCTGAGGCAAAGGTAGCGTCAGTCGGAAAGTTGGAGGAGGAAAATGTCTCTCTGAAGGCTGCTGTCGAAGAGGCGAAGAAGCAGGCTGTCGAGCTTAAGAAGGAACAGGGCGAGTGGGCTAAGAAGATTGAAGATCAGGCAAGTGCCTTTGAATTGGAGAAGACAGCCCTGAACGACAAGGTGGATCAACTCACCCAGAAGAGGGACGTGCTGGAGAAGTATCTGGGAGGCTTTGCGAAGAAGATGTATGACATGCTTGAAGGTACCTATCTTTGCTCAAGTGAATTTCTAACTTGAAAGCAATGGCGTAACTAATCTTTTCCTTCCTCCTTGTGCAGAATTTTGAGCTGGAGACAGACCGTATCGAGACAGATATAGATTCTACCAAGTCACTTGTCAAGGATGCGGTGGCGCTGAACATGCTGCGACTTGAAGCTCGTCTCCACGATGTCCTCACCACTCGGAGCATTTTTCAAACTTAGGCGAAGACTGGTTCGCAGCTAAGCTCCCGAGTGAGAGGGATGCTCGCCATTCGGAGTAATCTTTAACTTAGGCGAAGACTGGTTCGCAGCTAAGCCCCCGATTGAGAGGGATGCTCACCACTCGAAGCAGTTTTTAAACTTAGGTGAAGACTGGTTCCTAGCTAAGCCCCTGAGTGAGATGGATGCTCGCCACTTGGAGTAATTTTTAACTTAGGCGAAGACTGGTTTGCAGCTAAGCACCCGAGTGAGAGGGATGCTCACCACTTGGAGCAGTTTTTGAACTTAGGTGAAGACTGGTTCACAGCTAAGCCTGAGCGTGAGAGGGATGCTCACCACTCTGATTAATTTTTAACTTAGGCCAATACTAGTTCGTAGCTAAGCCCCCGAGTGAAAGGGATTCTCGCCACTCAGAGTAATTTTTAAATTATGCAAAGACTGGTTCACAGCTAAGCCCCGAGTGAGAAGGATGCTCTTCACTCGGAGTAGTTTTTAACTTAGGAGAATACTGGTTCGCAGCTATGCCCTCAAGTGAGAGGGATGCTCACCACTTGGAGCAATTTTTAACTTAGGCGAAGACTGCAGGAGTCATGTCTTTGATAAGAAAATATTTCTAAAAGTACTCTTATTATATCTTGACAATTCAATCGTCAAGTATAGAAACGACGAAGAAGATCAGTGTTCCAAGCATGTGTTTCATCAATCTTCTTTGTGAGGTTGTAGAGGTGGTCTGCCCCGTTACATAGTACCTTGGTGATGATGAAAGGGCATTGCCATGCAGGGGGCAAGCTTGTGTGGCTGCTGCTGATCCACTGGGAGCACAAGGTCTCTGAGGGAGTCCAAGATTACGGGGTCCTCGGGCATCCAGGCTATGTGATATGGGCCGGACTAATGGGCCGTGAAGATACAAGATGGAAGACTTTCCCCGTGTCTGGATGGGACTCTCCATGGCGTGGAAGGCAAGTTAGAATGCGAATATTATGATTCCTTTCCCTGTAAACTGACTCTGTATAATCCCTAGCCCCCTCCAGTGTCTATATAAACCAGAGGGTTTAGTCCGTAGTGGCAATCATAATCATACAGGCTATACATCTAGGGTTTAGACATACCATCTTGTGGTAGATCAACTCTTGTAACCCCTATACTCATCAAAGTCAATCAAGAAGGAAGTAGGGTATTACCTCCATCAAGGCGGCCCGAACCTGGGTAAACATCGTGTCCCATGTCTCCTGTTACCTTCGATCCTTAGACGCACAGTTCGAGACCTCCGACCCGAGATCTACCAGTTTTGCAACCAACATTGGTACCTTCATTGGGGTTCGAACGTAGTCGTCAAAAGGCTCGATGGCTCCATCAATCATCTACAACAACGCTGTAGTGAAGGAGATTTTTCTCCCCGGCCAGATCTCTGTATTCGGCGGCTTCGCATTGCGGGCCAACTCGGTTGGCCATCTGGAGCATGTCGACAGCTAAGCCCCTGGTCACCAGATCAGTTTTGGAAATCTAAACTATATCGCTGATATCAGAGGAGAGTTGATCTTCCAAGGGTTCGTGGCCTCAACCACTGCTCCAGCCTTAGATCCGGAGTGTCACTAGGTCCTAAGATGGGAGCTTAGAGCCCACCGGACTCTTTGTAGCTATAGAGCTCAATATTGGAGAACCGGAGAGAATAGCACCACCGGCAGTGATCACAAAGCCGAGCTCTCCTCCGGACATTAGTTCCGAACCCTCATTGTCTGCGTCACGTGATCTCGGCCAGGGAACTTTGGTCCCCATCCAAACCTCGCCCTTAAACGAGGCGTTCGACCTAATGCGATTCCTCATCATCATAGGGGAACCGCTTCTGAATCACACCCAACCCAGACTAGGGGCTGGAAATAGGGAATTTTACTTCCCAACCACCACCCACTTCATAGCCACCGTTGAGGATTTAACCGACATGCTTGATTACGCCTCCGAAGACACCGACGGTATGGACGACGATGTCGGAGAGGAGCAGGCCCAAAACCGCCTGTCACCGGACGTTGGACGACCACCTCATCGTACGATGTATACATGGTGGATACACAAAAAGAAGCCAACGGCGATGATGAGAAAAACCCAGTCCAGGACAAACCTCCTGAGATACCACAGAAGCGTCGACGTCAGCGGCTCCGCTCTAAATCGCGTCATGGAAAGGAAAGCAATACCGTCACTGGAGACAACGATACTCCTGAGAACGCAGAATACCAAGAAGACCCCATCAAACCAACATCCGAACAGGATGATCGGTAGGACGGGCAAGTTGACCCTGACGGACAAACAAGGAACAATGATACGTCTCCAACGTGTCTACAATTTTTGATTGCTCCATGCTATATTATCTACTATTTTGGACATTATCGGGCTTTATTATCCACTTTTATATTATTTTTGGGACTAACCTATTAACCGGAGGCCCAACCCAGAATTGTTGTTTTTTGCCTATTTTAGGGTTTCGAAGAAAGGGAATATCAAACGGAGTCCAAACGGAATAAAACCTTCGGGAATGTGATTTTCTCACTGAACATGATCCAGGAGACTTGGACCCTACGTCAAGAAACAGAGGAGGAGGCCATGAGGTAGGGGGCGCGCCTACGCCCCAAGCGCGTCGTTAACCCTCGTGGGCCCCCTGTTGATCCACAGATGTACTCCTTCCTCCTATATATACCTACGTACCCCCTAATGATCAGATAGGGAGCCAAAACCCTAATTCCACCGCCACAACTTTCTGTATCCATGATATCCTATCTTGGGGCCTGTTCTGGAGCTCCGTCGGAGGGGGTATCCATCACGGAGGGCTTCTACATCATCACCATAGCCCCTCCGATGAAGTTTCCGTAGTTTACCTCAGACCTACGGGTCCATAGTTATTAGCTAGATGGCTTATTCTCTCTTTTTGGATCTCAATACAATGCTCTCCCCCTCTCTTGCAGAGATCTATTCGGTGTAATCTTCTTTTTGTGGTGTGTTTGTTGAGACTGATGAATTGTGGGTTTATGATCAAGTCTATCTATGAACAATATTTGAATCTTCTCTGAATTCTTTTATGTATGATTGGTTATCTTTGCAAGTCTCTTTGAATTATCAGTTTGGTTTGGCCAACTAGATTGATCTTTCTTGCAATCGGAGAAGTGCTTAGCTTTGGGTTCAATCTTGCGGTGTCCTTTCCCAGTGACAGTAGGGGCAGCAAGGCACGTATTGTATTGTTGCCGTCAAGGATAACGAGATGGGGTTTTCATCATATTGCATGAGTTTATCCTTCTACATCATGTCATCTTGCTTAAGGCGTTACTTTGTTTTCATGAACTTAATACTCTAGATGCATGCTGGATAGCGGTCGATGAGTGGAGTAATAGTAGTAGATGCGGGCAGGAGTCGGTCTACATGTCTCGGACGTGATGCCTATATACATGATCATACCTAGATATTCTCTTAACTATGCTCAATTCTGTCAATTGCTCAACAGTAATTTGTTCACCCACCGTAAAATACCTATGCTCTTGAGGTAAGCCACTAGTGAAACCTATGGCCCCCGGGTCTATCTTCATCAATTAATCTTCCAATAATTAGTAATTTTCTTTGCTTTTTTACTTTGCATCTTTATCATAAAAATACCAAAAAATATTATCTTATCATATCTATCAGATCTCACTCTCGTAAGTGGCCATGTAGGGATTGACAACCCCTTATCTCGTTGGTTGCAAGGATTTATTTTTTTTTGTGCAGGTGCGAGGGACTCGCGCATAGCCTCCTATTGGATTGATACCTTGGTTCTCAAAAACCAAGGTAAATACTTACGCTACTTTGCTGCATCATCCCTTCCTCTTCAGGGAAACCAACGCAGTGCTCAAGAGGTAGCAAGAAGGATTTCTGGCGTCGTTGCCGGGGAGTCTACGCAAAAGTCAATATACCAAGTACCCATCACAACCCTTATCTCCCGCATTAAATTATTTGCCATTTGCCTCTCATTTTCCTCTCCCCCACTTCACCCTTGCCGTTTTATTCGCCCTCTCTCTCTATCCTCCCTCTCTTTCTCTATTTGCCTCTTTTTGCCCGCTTGCCTTTTGTTTGCTTGTGTGTTGGATTGCTTGCTTGTCACGATGGCTCAAGAAAACACTAAATTGTGTGACATTACCAATACCAACAACAATGATTTTATTAGCACTCTGATTGCTCCTCTTACCGATGCTGAATTTTGTGAAATTAATGTTGCCTTGTTGAATCTTGTCATGAAAGATCCATTTTCTGACCTTCCTAGTGAAGATGCCGCTACCCATCTAAATAGCTTCGTTGATTTGTGTGATATGCAAAATAAGAAAGAAGTGGATAACGATATTGTTAAATTGAAGCTATTTCCTTTTTCACTTAGAGATCGTGCTAAAGCTTGGTTTTCGTCTTTGCATAAAAATAGTATTGATTCATGGAATAAGTGCAAAGATGCTTTTATCTCTAAGTATTTTCCGCCCGCTAAGATCATATCCCTTAGAAACGTTATTATGAATTTTAAGCAACTTGATCATGAACTTGTTGCACAAGCTTGGGAGAGGATGAAATTAATGATACGTAATTGCCCTACTCATGGTTTGAATTTGTGGATGATTATACAAAATTGTTATGCCAGATTGAATTTTGCTTCTAGAAATCTTTTAGATTCGGCCGCGGGAGGCACTTTTATGGAAATCACTTTAGGAGAAGCTACTAAACTCCTAGATAATATTATGGTTAATTATTCTCAATGGCATGTTGAAAGATCTACTAATAAAAAGGTGCATGCGGTAGAAGAAATTAATGTTTTGAGTGGAAAGATGGATGAACTTATGAAATTATTTGCTAGTAAGAATGTTTCTTCTGATCCTAATGATATGCCCTTGTCTACTTTGATTGAGAATAATAATGAATCTATGGATGTGAATTTTGTTGGTAGGAACAATTTTGGTAACAACGCGTATAGAGGAAATTTTAATCCCCGGCCTTATCCTAGTAATCCCTCTAATAATTATGGTAATTCCTACAACAATTCTTATGGAAATTATAATAAGGTGCCCTCTGATTTTGAATATAATATTAAAGAATTTATTACTTCGCAAAAGAATTTCAATGCTTTGATTGAAGAAAATTGCTTAAGATTGATGAGTTGGCTCGGAACATTAATAGAATTTCTCTTGATGTTGATTCTTTGAAACTTAGATCTATTCCACCTAAGCATGATATCAATGAGTCTCTCAAAGCCATGAGAATTTCCATTGATGAGTGCAAAGAAAGAACCGCTAGGATGCATGCTAAGAAAGATGCCTTTATAAGAGCGTGTTCTTCTAGTTCCTATGAAAATAAAGATGAAGATCTAAAAGTTATTGATGTGTCCTCTATTAAATCTTTGTTTTGCAATATGAATCTTAATAATGATGGGACTGAATATGATCCACCTACACCTAGAAGGAGTTCCAAGAATTCAGAGTTTTTAGATCTTGATGCTAAAATTGATAAAAGTGGGATCGAAGAGATTAAAACCGTAGATGTTGCTAAACCCACTATTTTGGATTTCAAGGAATTTAATTATGAAAATTGCTCTTTGATTGATTTTATTTCCTTGTTGCAATCGTGCTAAATTCTCCTCACGCTTATAGTCAAAATAAAGCGTTCACTAAACATATCGTTGATGCCTTGATGCAATCTTATGAAGAAAAACTTGAATTGGAAGTTTCTATCCCTAGAAAACTTTATGATGAGTGGGAACGAACTATTAAAATTAAGATTAAAGAACATCAGTTCTATGCTTTATGTGATTTGGGTGCTAGTGTTTCCACGATTCCAAAGACTTTGTGTGATTTGTTAGGTTTCCGTGATTTTGATGATTGCTCTCTAAACTTGCACCTTGCGGATTCCACTATTAAGGAACCTATGCGAAGAATTAATGATGTTCTTATTGTTGCAAATAGGAATTATGTACCCGTAGATTTTATTGTTCTTGACATAGATTGCAAATCCTTCATGTCCTATTATTCTTGGTAGACCTTTCCTTAGAACGATTGGTGCAATTATTGATATGAAGGAAGGAAATATTAGATTCCAATTTCCTCTAAGGAAAGGCATGGAACACTTTCCTATAAAGAAAATTAAATTACCTTACGAATCTATTATGAGAGCCACTTATGGATTGCCTCCCAAAGATGGCAATACCTAGATCTATCCTTGCTTTTTATGCCTAGCTAGGGGCGTTAAACGATAGCGCTTGTTGGGAGGCAACCCAATTTTATTTTTATTCCTTGCTTTTTGCTCCTTTTTAGTAATAAATAATTTATCTAGCCTCTGTCTAGGTTGTGTTTTTTTGCATTTAATTAGTGTTTGTGCCAAGTAGAACCGTTGGGAAGACTTGGGGAAAGTCTTGATATCTTGCTGTAAAAAACAGAAACTTTAGCGCTCACGAGACCTGCTGCCATTTTTTTGGAAAGAGCTATTTAGTTAATTCTTTTTGGAGATGATTAATAGATAAATTTCTCACGTCCAGAAATTTATTTTAGAATTTTTGGGGTTACAGATCTTACGCTAGCTACAGATTACTACAGACTATTCTGTTTTTGGCAGATTCTGTTTTTCGTTTGTTGTTTGCTTATTTTGATGAATCTATGGCTAGTAAAATAGTTTATAAACCATAGAGAAGTTGGAATACAGTAGGTTTAACACCAATATAAATAAATAATGAGTTCATTACAGTACCTTGAAGTGGTCTTTTGTTTTCTTTCGCTAACGGAGCTCACGAGATTTTCTACTTTAAGTTTTGTGTTGTGAAGTTTTCAAGTTTTGGGTAAATATTTGATGGATTATGGAACAAGGAGTGGCAAGAGCCTAAGCTTGGGGTTTCCCATGGCACCCCCAAGATAATATAAGGACACCTAAAAGCCAAAGCTTTGGGATGCCCCGGAAGGTATCCCCTCTTTTCGTCTACTTCTATCGGTAACTTTACTTGGAGCTATATTTTTATTCACCACATGATATGTGTTTGGCTTGGAGCGTCTTGTATGATTTGAGTATTTGCTTTTTAGTTTACCACAATCATCCTTGCTGTACACACCTTTTGATATAGCCATACATGATTTGGAATTTGTTAGAATACTTATGTGCTTCGCTTATATCATTTGAGTTATATAGTTTTGCTCTAGTACTTCACTTATATCTTTTAGAGCACGGTGGTGGATTAGTTTTATGGAAACTATTGATCTCTCATGCTTCACTTAGATTATTTTGAGAGTCTTAAATAGCATGGTAATTTTCTTAAATATTCCTAATATGCTTGGTATTCAAGAATAATAAAAACTTTCTTATGAGTGTGTTGAATGCTATGAGAAGTTTGACCCTTGATAATTGTTTTGAGATATGAATATGGTGACATTAAAGTTATGCTAGTTGAGTAGTTGTGAATTTGAGAAATACTTGTGTTAAGGTTTGTGATTCCCGTACCATGCACGTATGGTGAACCGTTATGTGATGAAGTCGGAGCATGATTTATTTTTTGATTGTATTCCTTATGAGTGGTGGTCGGGGACGAGCGATGGTTTTTTCCTACCAATCTATCCCCCTAGGAGCATGCACGTAATACTTTGCTTTCATAACTTGCAGATTTTTGCAATAAGTATATGAGTTCTTTATGACTAATGTTGAGTCCATGGATTATATGCACTTTTCTTCCTTCCACCATTGCTAGCCTCTCTAATACCGCGCACCTTTCGCCGGTATCATACACCCACCATATACCTTCCTCAAAACAGCCACCATACCTACCTATTTATGGCATTTCCACAGCCATTCCGAGATATATTGTCATCCAACTTTCCACCGTTCCATTTATTATGACACACTCCATCATTGTCATACTTCTTATCATGATCATGTAGTTGACATCATATTTGTGGAAAAGCCACCATTCATAATTCTTTCATACATGTCACTCTTGATTCATTGCATGTCCTGGTACACCGCCGGAGGCATTCATATAGAGTCATATTTTGTTCTAAGTATCGAGTTGTGATCGTTGAGTTGTAAGAAAATAAAAGCGTGATGATCATCATTATTAGAGCATTGTCCCAGTGAGGAAAGGATGATGGAGACTATGATTCCCCCACAAGTCGGGATGAGACTCCAGAAAAAAAAAAGAAGAAATAAAAGAGGCCATAAAAAAGGAGAAAAGTCCGAAAATAAAAAAAATGAGAGAAAAAGAGAGAAGGGACAATGTTACTATCCTTTTACCATACTTGTGCTTCAAAGTAGCACCATGATATTCATGATAGAGAGTCTCCTATGTTATCACTTCCATATACTAGTGGGATTTTTTCATTATAGAACTTGGCTTGTATATTCCAATGACGGGCTTCCTCAAAATGCCCTAGGTCTTCATGAGCAAGCAAGTTGGATGCACACCCACTTAGTTTCTTTTGTTGAGCTTTCATATACTTATAGCTCTAGTGCATCCGTTGCATGGCAATCCCTACTCACTCACATTGATATCTATTGATGGGCATCTCCATAGCCCGTTGATACGCCTAGTTGATGTGAGACATCTTCTCCATTTTTGTCTTCTCCACAACCACCATTCTATTCCACTTATAGTGCTATATCCATGGCTCACGCTCATGTATTGCGTGAAGATTGAAAAAGTTTGAGAATGTCAAAAGTATTAAACAATTGCTTGGCTTGTCATCGGGGTTGTGCATGATTTAAATACTTTGTGTGATGAAGATAGAGCATAGCAAGACTATATGATTTTGTTGGGATAACTTTCTTTGGCCATGTTATTTTGAGAAGACATGATTGCTTTGTTAGTATGCTTGAAGTATTATTATTTTTATGTCAATATTAAACTTTTATCTTGAATCTTTTGGATCTGAATATTCATACCACAATTAAGAAGAATTACATTAAAATTATGCCAAGTAGCACTCCGCATCAAAAATTCTGTTTTTATCATTTACGTACTCGAGGACGAGCAGGAATTAAGCTTGGGGATGCTTAATACGTCTCCAACGTATCTATAATTTTTGATTGCTCCATGTTATATTATCTACTGTTTTGGACTTATTGGTCTTTATTATCAACTTTTATATTATTTTTGGGACTAACCTATTAACCGGAGGCCCAGCCCAGAATTCCTGTTTTTTTTCCTATTTTAGGGTTTCGAAGAAAAGGAATATCAAACGGAGTCCAAACGGAATGAAATATCAAACGGAGTCCAAACGGAATTGAAACCTTCCGGGAACGTGATTTTCTCACGAACATGATCCAGGAGAATTGACCCTACGTCAAGAAACACAAAGGGAGAGCCACGAGGTAGGGGGCGGCCTACCCCCACCCCCAAGGCGCCCTCCCCTCGTGGGCCCCCTGTTGCTCCACCGACGTACTCCTTCCTTCCTATATATACCTACGTACCCCAAACGATCAGATTCGGAGCCAAAACCCCTAATTCCAAGCAGCAACTTTCTGTATCCACGAGATCCCATCTTGGGGCCTGTTCTCTGTTCCGGAGCTCCGTCGGAGGGGGTATCCATCACGGAGGGCTTCTACATCATCACCATAGCCCCTCCGATGAAATGTGAGTAGTTTTCCTTAGACCTACGGGTCCATAGTTATTAGCTAGATGGCTTCTTCTCTCTTTTTGGATCACAATACAATGTTCTCCCCCTCTCTTGTGGAGATCTATTCGATGTAATCTTCTTTCTGTGGTGTGTTTGTTGAGATCGATGAATTGTTGGTTTATGATCAAGTCTATCTATGAACAATATTTGAATCTTCTCTGAATTCTTTTATGTATGATTGGTTATCTTTGCAAGTCTCTTTGAATTATCAGTTTGGTTTGGCCTTCTAGATTGATCTTTCTTGCAATGGGAGAAGTGCTTAGCTTTGGGTTCAATCTTGCGGTGTCCTTTCCCAGTGACAGTAGGGGCAGCAAGGCACATATTGTATTGTTGCCATCGAGGATAACAAGACGGAGTTTTCATCATATTGCATGAGTTTATCCCTCTACATCATGTCATCTTGCTTAAGGCGTTACTCTGTTTCATCAACTTACTACTCTAGATGCATGCTCGATAGCGGTCGATGAGTGGAGTAATAGTAGTAGATGCAGGCAGGAGTTGGTCTACTTGTCTTGGACGTGATGCCTATATAAATGATCATACCTAGATATTCTCATAACTATGCTCAATTCTGTCAATTGCTCAACAGTAATTTGTTCACCCACCGTAAAATACCTACGCTCTTGAGAGAAGCCACTAGTTAAACCTATGGCCCCCGGGTCTATCTTCATCATATTAATCTTCCAATACTTAGTAATTCCTTTGCCTTTTACTTTGCTTTTATTTTACTTTGCATCTTTATCATAAAAATACCAAAAATATTATCTTATAATATCTATCAGATCTCACTCTCGTAAGTGGTCGTGTAGGGATTGACAACCCCTTATCGTGTTGCTTGCGAGGATTTATTTTTTTGTGCAGGTCCGAGGGACTCGCGCATAGCCTCCTACTGGATTGATACCTTGGTTCTCAAAAACTGAGGGAAATACTTACGCTACTTTGCTGCATCATGCCTTCCTCTTTAGGGAAAACCAACGCAGTGCTCAAGAGGTAGCAAACAATGACTCGGAGCACAACAACTATTTGCCACTCTCTAAGGACAATGTAAGCCTCAATGACGAAGATTTTATCGTGACAGAGGAACACCTCGAACAAGAGCGCCGGCTAATAGCTACGGCTAAAAGCCTAAAAAAGAAACAGCAACAACTTCATGCTGACCAAGATCTGCTCAACGACAGATGGACTAATGTCCTGGTGGCCGAAGCATACGGACTCGAACGCCCAACAAAGACTTACCCGAAGCGTAAGCTGCTACCGCAATTCGGCGATGAGGCGCTGTAGCTCATACCGCCTGCATGTAATGCGGCTGCCGGACCCAACCGACCACCACGTGGCCAGGGTAGAACAACAACTCAAGCCGAAGACCAGCCCGCTCCACCTCGCTGTAAAAGCAGAGAAACAACAGCTCGAGGATACACATATGACTTACGATAGGACCTGCAAAATAGAGCAGGTCAGACCAGATCAATCTCTGGATCGCGAGGGCACACCGCGGCACGAGAGGACGGTTATCAATCCTGGCGCGGCAAGTACAACCATGCCCTGGCTGGAAAATGCATATGGACCTCATCCGAACTGTGCCGTGACACAACCCGATATAGGGCGCCACAGACCCCCTATGCTTCACTGATGAAGTAATGGAGCACCAATTCCAGAAGGGTTCAAACCCACAAACATCAAATCATATGACGACACAATAGATCCCGCAGTATGGATTGAAGACTTTCTTCTCCACATTCACATGGCTCACGGTCATGATCTACACGCCATCAAATAACTTCCCCTCGAACATAAGGGACCAGCACGGCACTGGATGAACAGTCTGCCAGAAAATTCTATCGGTAGCTGGGAGGACCTAGAGGATGCATTCAGAGACAACTTCCAAGGTGCCTATGTTAGGCCCCCAGATGCCGATGACCTTAGCCACATAATCCAGCAACCTGGGGAATCCGCCCGACAGCTTTGGACAAGGTCCATAATAAAAAAGAACCAGATTGTGGATTATCCGGACGCAGAAGCCCTCGCATCCTTCAAACATAGCGTCCGAGACGAGTGGCTTGCCTGACACCTCGGCCAAGAAAAGCCGAAGTCCATGGGAGCCCTCACCGCACTTATGACCCAATTTTGCATGCGAGAAGAAAGTTGGCTTGCTCGCAGAAGCAATAGCAACAGCGACCCTGGTACCTCCGAAACCAGGGTCGGCAATGGCAAGCCACGACGCGACAAGCACAAGCATCGAAGCAATAATGAAGGAGCCCAAGACACGGCGATCAACGCCGGATTCAGTGACCCCAAACCCGGTCAACGGAAAAAGGCATTCAAAGCAAACAAAGATGGCCCATCCAGTCTCGACAGAATACTAGATCAGCCTTGCCAGATTCATGGCACCACCGATAAACCTGCCAATCATAACAACAGAAATTGTTGGATCTTTAAGGAGGCCGGCAAACTTAACACCGAACAAAAGGGAAAAGGATCGCCTAGCGACGATGATGACCAAGAGTCTCGTTAGCCGAACACAGGTGGACAGAAGCAATTTCCCCCCGAGGTAAAAATGGTGAATATGATATATGTCACACATGTCCCTAGGAGGGAGCACAAACGCGCATTGCGGTACGTCTATGCCATAGAGCCGGTTGCACCCAGATTTAACCCATGGTCTTCTTGTCCAATCACATTCGATCAAAAGGACCACCCAACCAGTATCCGTCACGGAGGATCGACAGCTTTGGTCCTCGATCCAATCATCGACGGATTCCACCTTATGTGGGTCCTGCTGGATGGCGGCAGAAGTCTCAATCTACTTTATCAAGACACTGTCCGCAAAATGGGCATTGATCAATCATGAATCAGGCCCACTAGAACTACCTTTAAAGGAGTAATACCTGGCAAAGATGCCCGATGTACGGGCTCAATCACGCTGGAAGTAGTCTTCGGATCGCAGGGCAACTTCCCAAGCAAAGACTTGCTATTCAACATCCTCCCCTTCTGGAGTGGCTATCACGCACTCCTCGGAGGAACCGCTTTTGGCCGCTTCAATGCGGTCCTGCATTACGCCTACTTGAAGGTCAAGATGCCTGGTCCACGTGGCGTAATAACAATCAATGGAAAAATGGAGCGCTCCCTCCGTATTGAGGAAAATACGGCGGTCGTTATGGCCGAAGTACAAAGCGGCCTTATCAAGCCGCACACCTCCTTGGCTATCAGGCCATCGGACTCCTCCACGCAAGACCGATCAGTTCCACATGCCGGCAGTCCGGCAACTTCAGGGCTGAATTACCAGCCTAGCCTCCGTCGACTGCCACATACATCCGTGGAATTCATACCGCGCATGCACAATTATGCACTCAAAATACCTTGGGCATCGATGGAGGCAATATATGGACATGCCTATAAAAAGGTTCGGCCTTATACTTCCTTCCCCTTTATTTAATCATCTTTTATTTTTTTACCACAGGTGAATCAAAACCTATTCATTCTTTGGACCCACGAGGACTCTTTCCGAGCCGGGTTCCGTATACATGGCCTAAGACCATTCCTTTAAGGAATCTTTCTTATTTGGGCGATAGCAGAGCAGACGTGCGGCAGGAAGGTGCAAAGGATTTTGCAAACCACAAACTTCACTCAAGAACCTGTATAGAAGCTTTTTTCGCCCAGCCCTAGACCCCCGACATGTAAAATGGCCTTGGTGATTATGATAAATTCTATAAAATTACATTTTGATGTATCAATCAGATCCCAGTGAAACAAATTCTTCACGCACATCGGCACAAAATTGCCAGGGGCTCTATAGAACAACATATGCATTGCCAAACAAAAGTCCGAACACCTTTATAGCACAATTCCACATACCGAGCTCGACATTATATGCATCGGCTCTGAATCATGTCTTTGGTCAATAGTTGGGTTGCCCGGCTCCTATGCTTGCTACCTTACATTTGGTCTAATTGGCTAGGGTAGTAAAGGGAGAACTACGACGATTGTGTTTCTGGTTCGTCCAGTTAAGCACATCGGTAGAGAAAGCCAAAAACTAACTGTCATGATGCGGCAAGAGCTGGTCAGCCACTCGGCGATTCATTACAATCCTTAGTGATTTTTCCATATTACACGAAGGACCATTTCCCGGTCACATATGTAACGCATCCGCATCCGGGTAGCCGCGTACATACCAGCGGCTACCTAATAGACCCATTGTCAAACTTCTATTGCTAAGTGAGAGCAATAGAACCGAATAGTCTGATTGCCTGGTTCGCTGCACTGACACCTCCTTCAAGGACCAAGGCGATGGGTTAAGTGTAGTTATGTGCAATTCCGAAAACACCAGTAGCATATACATGGGGCTGACGCCGACGAGTGGGAACTCTCAGATATAATAAACGGCCGCAGAGGAGGATAAAAACTTTTCATCAAGGAATGATTACAAAAGACTTAGTTTATAGCACAAATCCCCGGACAGTTTGGACTCTTTTATTCGAACACTACGTCCTTAGAGCATTGGCCCCCTATAAGGTGAGCACCTTTTAGCACATCCTCAAAATAGTGCTCTGATGTGCGGTGGGCCTTGCTTTCGGGAGGATCCTCAACTACCACCTTTTCGGCATTCATTTTCACCCAGTGCATCTTGACACGGGCGAAAGCCATACGTGCTCCTTCTATATAGGACCACCTCTTGATGGCATCAATCCGGGGCAGCACGTCGACAAGGCGCTGCACAAGGCCGAATTAGGTGGCCGGAATGGCCTCGGTGGGCCATAACCGGACTATGACGTCCTTCATGACTGCGCTGGACATCTTATGCAGCTCCGCCCTTTGTGCCATCTGGTCATTTATCAGAAGTGGGCGCTCCTGCCCCACAAACTGCGACCAGAAGAGCTTCTCCGCCGCGTACCCCTTCTGGGACTGGAAGAAGTCGGCGGCGTCCATAGAGCTCTTTGGCAGATCCGCATATACGTTTGGAGAACTCCACAGTTAATTAAGCAAGGCATACTTTGGGTGCCCAAATTTAGCCTGTAAAAGAAAGGGCTTACCATTGGCTATATATCCGGCTAGACGGATCTCCTCGCGTGCTGCGCAGGATTCGGACCGCGCCTCCGAAGCATCATGAAGGGCATGGGCGAGTTCGGTCCCCTTCGTGTTGTTTTCCGTTTTAGGGACTCGCACTTGGTGGCGGTCTCCTTGAGCTTTTGCTCCATCTCGATCACCCGTTCCTCAAAATGGCACTGAGTGGCCTGTTGGGCCGTTAAGTCCACATCCTCCTTTGTCAGCAGTTGCCTTGCTTACCCTTGCTTGCTTCTTGGCTTGAGAAAGCTCTCTCCTGAGGGTTTCCACTGTGGTGGCACCATCTGTACAAACACGGACATAAAAAGGCATACTGTAAGATGTATCTTCTACCTTGCGCCTGGTCAAGCCACGTGTTAACAAGGACTAGGTCCTCCTCGGCTCGCTCCAGTTTCCGCTTGAGTTTGGAAACTTCTGCAGATTGGGAAGTCGCTGCTAACAACGAAGCATGTTTTAATCCAAATAAAACAGTGTGTGACCACCTGATAATTTATTATTGATCCTCTACTTGCTTTTCTTTCAAAAACCGAACAAAGTCTCAGGGGCTACTATCTATGTACAGGCAGGTAGTTCACAAAAATGATCAAAAAAATTACATTGCATACCTAGAAGCCTGCTAGCAGGCTGGAGAAGGCTTCATTCAGCCCGCTCTTGGCAGACTGAATCTTCTCAGACACCATGCCCATCAGGATGCGGTGCTCGTCTAGGACGAACACACTTTGAAGTGCACCCGCCATTGTATTCGGCGCCTCCGGATTAGTAGAGGTCGCCGCTCCCTCTTCACCTGCAGGAGATCATCTACTAGACCCCAGGGACGTGTGGGTCTCTGGAGTAGTCTGAGATTGGGGATGGATTGACCGGGGCCCTCGTCGCCGGTCTCCATGAGGACCGTCCTCCCCGACCCTCCGGCAGCCGAGGTATTACACTCTAGCACCGTTAAATCGCCCCCCCCCCCCCCCCCCCCCCGTGCGTGTCTTCAAGGCTTTGGGAGGGCCTATGAGACGACACCTCAGCATCATTCTCCTTAGGCGGGGGGGAGGCTAACGGAGGCGACCCGCTCTCGATCATCTCTGGTGGCAGATCCCCCCAGGACGAAGATAGTGGGGGAAGATCACGGACAGGATTAAAAGATAGAACTTAGAGTTACCATCACAGTTCATTGATTGAATAAGCACGAAAAATCTAGTACCGTTTATGAGGCGACTTGGGGCTTAGTCCGGGCCAGTGCTTCGGGACAACCTTGGCGTCTGACTCCGAGTCATCGGGGAGGGTAATTTTGTCCCTCTTGGATGCTTCGGCTTCCAGGTCTTCAGAGGCCACTCTCATTTTACCCTTGCGGGGAGGATCTTCTTCTTCGTCCTCCTCGTTATCGTCATCACCCTCGTGAGAGGACTGGGCATCAGCATCTCCGGACACTGCGTCCAAAGTGCTCTCCACTCTTTTCTTCTTCTTGTCCTTCTTTGCCGATGCCTGGTATGGCGCCGGACCAGGATCCTCATTAGAAGGGGATTGACTGGGTCTTCGGGGAGTGGAGCCGGACACCTGATCTGCTCCGCCTTCTTAATCTAGACCTGTTTGGGGATGGATTACTTAGCACCTCTCCCTCGGGTTATTGAAGCCTATTGGTGTTCGGAGTTTTTAGAATTTACCTCAGAGGCTGGATGGTTGCAATTGAGGCCGGTGTCGTCTGAGGACCTTTGCCATGATTTCTGCTTCTTAAAAGCAGCTTATAGATCCCCTTATGCATTGTGCCATAGAACCGTTATAGGGTCCGCAGCCCTTCCGGATTGAAATCCCACATCTTGAGGGGCCGCCTCTGGCAGGGAAGTGCTCGGCGGATAAGAATCACTTGGACTATGTCAGCAAGGGTAACGTCCTTCGCTATCATGCTCTTGATGTGTTTCTGGAGCAGCAACAATCTGGACTCTTGTCGGTCCAGGATGTAAGCCTCATCGGGGGTCCGGATCAAAAGGCTAGTGCGGCCACCCACTCGGAGCCGCGGGGTTCTGTAATATAGAACCATTCCTGTTGCCATATTTTGACGGTGTCTGCAAAGACTCCCTTTGGCCAATTGACTTTGGGAAGCTTGCTCACGATGGCGCCACCACAGTCCATGTGTTGCCCATTGACCACCTTTGGTTTCACATTAAAAATCTTGAGCCATAAGCCGAAATGTGGAGGGACATGGAGGAAGGTTCACACACGACGATAAACGCCGAGATGTGAAGGAACGAATTTGGGGCCAGATCATGAAAATCCAGCCCGTAGTAGAACATGAGACCCCTTACAAAGGGGTGAAGGGCGAATCCGAGTCCACGGAGGAAGTGGGGGATAAACACCACGCTCTCATCGGGCTCTGGAGTGGGGATGACCTGCGCTAAATCGGGAAGCCTGTGCTTGATTTCCGCGGTCAAATACCGCGCTTCCCGCAGCTCCTTTATGTTCTCCTCCATGAAATAGGAGGGCACCCACTTGCCTTGAGAGCCAGCCATGGTCGAAGGAGTTGTCGGGGAGAGAAAAGCTTGGAGTTTGGGCACTGGAGCTCAGGGACGAAGAGGCAAAGAGAATGAGGCATGGGGTGGAACAGATGCGTTCTATCCACATATATGGACTGCGAATGTCAAGCATCCCTGAGGGAGTCCTGGGTTAAGGGGTCCTCGAGCGTCCGGACTATGTAACATGGGACGGACTAATGAGCTATGAAGATACAAGACAGAAGACTTCTTCCCGTGTCCGGATTGGACTCTCCTTTTGCGTGGATGGCAAGCTTGGCGTTTGGATATGTAGATTCCTTTCTCGGTTACTGACTTTGTACAAACCTAGGCCCCTCCAATGTCTATATAAACCGGAGGGTTTAGTCAGTAGAGGCGATCCTAATCATATAGGCTAGACTTCTAGGGTTTAGCCACAACGATCTCGTGGTAGATCAACTCTTGTAATCCTCATACTCATCAATATCAATCAAGCAGGACGTAGGGTATTACCTCCATCAAGAGGGCCCGAACCTGGGTAAAACATCTTGTCCCCTGCATCCTATTACCATCGACCTTAGACGCACTATTTGGGACCCCCTCAGGGAGTCCTGGACTAAGGGGTCCTCGGGCGTCCGACCTTATATCTATGGGCCAGACTGATGGGTGTGAAGATATGAAGACCGAAGACTATACCCGTGTCCGGATAAGACTCTCCTTGGCGTGGAAGGCAAGCTTGGCGAACAACAATGACGATTCCATCTTATGTAACCAACTCTATGTAACCCTAGACCCCCCCCCCCCGGTGTCTATATAAACCGGAGGGTGTGGTCCGGAAAGGATATACTCAATACCTTAGTCATACATGCTAGACTTCTAGGGTTTAGCCATTACGATCTCGTGGTAGATCAACTCTTGTAATACTCATATTCATCAATATCAATCAAGCAGGAGGTAGGGTATTACCTCCATAGAGATGGCCCGAACCTGGGTAAACATCGTGTCCCCTGTCTCCTGTTACCATCAACCTTAGACGCACAGTTCGGGACCCCCTACCCAAGATCCGCCGGTTTTGACACTGACAATCGTGCTTTCATTGAGAGTTCCTCTGTGCTGTCGCTGAAAGGTTTGATGGCCCCTTTAATCGTCAATAATGACGCTGTCTACGGAGAAACTTTCCTCCTCGGGAAGATCTTCGTGTTCGACGGCTTCACATTGCAGGCCAACTCGTTTGGCCATTTGGAGCAGATCGAAAGCGACACCCCTGGCCATCAGGTCAGATTCGGGAGCTTGAACTACGTTGCGGACATCCGTGGAGACTTGATCTTCGACGGATTCGATACCGCGGTGGCCACTCCCGGTCACCCCAATGATCATGACCTAAATCTGTCATCGGGCCACATCAGGGAGATCGCTCCTGTAACTGCCCTGGCCCTAGAGCCGGAGCAGGACATGCCATCCAAAGTCGGGAGGATTAATCCCGCCTCGGAGGCCGCAGACTCCACGACGTTGGAGCTGCACATGGACCAGGTCTCACATGATTCCTATGCCACCGGAATGCCGGTATCTCGTAGGTTCCGAACCATGCGAGCCCGTGGACGCCGAGCTTGATCGTTTATCGATCTTCAAATTTAGGGCTGCCGACATCTTCCAGCACTTGCCTTTGGGCGATGTGCTAGATTCATTAAAAAACCTGTCCTTGGCGGAGGACTCTCAGCCGAACTATATCCGGCTCGAACTAGGGGCTGACGATGGAGAATTTTACATCCCACTCGCCACCCACTTTATAGCCACTATCGAGGATTTGACCGACGAACTTGATTACGAATCTGAGGACATCAATGGTATGGACAACGATGCCGTAGAAGAAGAGGCCCAGAACCCGCTGTTTACCAGACGCTGGACGGCCACTTCCTCGTATGATGTATACGTGGTGGATGCACCAAGGAGAAAAGCGGCGACGATAAGGAAGACCCAGTTGAGGATAAACCTTTTGAAATACAGTCCAAGCGCCGGCGTCAGCGGCGCCGCTCCAAGTCACACCGCAGTAAAGACAGCAACACCGTCACAGGAGAAGATGACACTTCGGAAGGTGCCGAAGACAATGAAGACCCCGTCGATAAAGCAAACAAACAAGATGAATGGGAAGATGATCAGGTTAGCCCTGTTAAACAGGCCACACACGAAGATTCGGAGGACGATAATTACCTCCCACTCTCCGCAGATGATGTGAGCCTCGGCACCGAAAATTTCATCGTGCCCGAGGAACCTCTTGAGCAGGATTGCTTCAAGCGCCAGCTAATAGCCATGGCAAGGAGCATGAAAAAGAAGCAGCAGCAGCTTCAAGCTGACCAAGATCTGCTCAATGATAAATGGACTGATGTCCTAGCAGCCAAAGAATATGGCCTCAAGCGCCCAACCAAAAGCTACCCAAAGCGCAAATTGCTACCTCGGTTCGACGAGGAGGCACCGGAGTACATACCACCATCGCACAATACGGCCGACCACCACATGGTCGGGACAAAACGGCAACTCATGCCGAACACCAGCCCACCCCGCCTCATCACTCAGGAAGAGGTAAATTAGCCCACGGACATGCATATGACCTTTGGCATAACCTGAACAATAAAGTAGGACATACAAGATCAATCTACGGATCGCGAGGACGCGCCTCGACACATGACCACGGCCACCTATTCGGACATGACAAACCTAGTAATGCAGGGGGCGAAAAACGCAGACAGACTCTATCGGAGCTGCGTCACGATACGGCTCGATATAGAGGCCCTGCACACCCTCATTGCTTCACTGATGAGGTCCTGGATCAGAAATTCCCCGAAGGATTCAAGCCCGTGAACATAGAATCATACGATGGAACCACGGACCCCGCGGTATGGATCGAGGACTTCATTCTCCACATCCATATGGCCCGCGGAGATGACCTCCATGCCATAAAATACCTCCCTCTAAAACTCAAAGGGCCAGCTTGGCATTGGCTAAACAGTCTACCTGAAAATTCCATTGGCAGCTGGGAGGACTTGGAAGAGGCTTTCCTCGATAACTTCCAAGGTACATATGTTTGACCTCCGGACGCTAATGACTTAAGCCATATAGTTCAACAGCCCAGAGAGTCCGCCAGGAAATTCTGGACAATGTTCTTAACTAAAAAGAACCAAATTGTCGACTATCCGGACGCCAAAGCTCTAGCAGCTTTTAAGCATAGCATCCGCGATGAATGGCTCGCTCGCCACCTCGGCCAAGAAAAGCCAAAATCCATGGTAGCCCACACGGCACTCATGACCCGCTTTTGTGCGGGCGAGGATAGTTGGTTGGCCCGTAGCAAAAACAATGCAAGCAACGCCGACACCCCTGAAGTTAAAAGCAACAAAGAGAAGTCTCGACGCAATAGATACAAGAGGCAAAACAACAGTGACAACACCGAGGATAAGGCGGTCAACACCGGACTCAGTAGCTCTAAGTCCGGTCAGCGGAAGGAGCCATTCCAAAAGAACAATTCGGGCCCATCCAACTTGGACCGAATACTTGATCATCCATGCCAGATTCACGGCACCCCCAGCAAGCCTCTGAATCATACAAATAGAGAGTGCTGGGTTTCCAAATAGGCCAGCAAAGTAAACAACGAGAACAGGGAAAAGGGATCGCAAAGAGAGGACGATGACGAAGAGCCACAACAACCGAACACAGGGGGACAAAAGAAGTTTCCCCCTCAGGTCAAAACGGTGAACATGATATATGCTACCCACATCCCCAAGAGGGAGCGCAAGCGTGCGCTCAGAGACGTCTACGCGGTAGAGCCAGTCGCCCCAAAATTCAATCCATGGTTGTCATGCCCGATCACCTTTGATCGCCGGGATCACCCAACCAGCATTCGTCATGGAGGCTCAGCCACACTGGTCTTAGACCCAATAATTGATGGGTTCCACCTGACTCGTGTCCTCATGGACGGCGGTAGCAGCCTCAATCTTCTCTATCAGGATACAGTGCGAAAATGGGCATTAACCCATCAAGGATCAAGCCTACAAAGACCACCTTTAAAGGAGTCATTCCAGGCGTAGAGGCCCATTGTATTGGGTCAATCACATTAGAGGTTGTCTTCGGATCTCCGGACAACTTCCGAAGCGAGGAGTTAGTCTTTGATATCGTCCCATTCCGTAGCGGCTATCATGCACTGCTCGGACGCACTACATTTGCTCGATCCAACACAGTGCCACACTATGCTTATCTCAAGCTCAAGGTGCCCGGCCCACGCGGCGTCATAACAGTCAATGGCAATACGGAACACTCTCTTAGTACAGAAGAGCACACAGCTGCCCTAGCAGCAGAAGTACAAAGCGTCCTTCTCAAGCAGAACCTTGATTCGGCTGCCACAGACACCCTTAAGAGCGTCCGGACTACTCTGCAGTAGAAGTGCTTGGCTTGTCAGGAGCTTTACTAGCAATCCGGCCTCCGTCTCAGTCCCGATCAAGCGGTGGCCTGCGTGCCGCGCATACATAACTATGCACTCAAAATTCCATGGGCATCGACGGAGGCATAGCTAGCTTGTGATCCACGGCACGGCTCAACCGACATCGGATACACACGTACTTTCACTTTTGCTTGTTTTATTTCAGGTTTTAATCCCACAGACCCCATCGGGTGGTCTGGTTATCGGTCCTCTTGAAGGATAAACACACCAAGATGGCGAGGAGCGCAGACATACGGGGACTTTTTAGGTGATTCCATTAACGATAACTCTACCTGACTTCCAGGACCCACAAGCAGCTCTTCCCTGGTTTCGGCATGTTAAATAGCATGTTGCTTATTGCACTACTTGTATCAATGCGCCTTGACGTACTAATTACATTACAATGAAAACAGTTTGTAGCTGGAGCTGTAGGACCCCAGCTTTTTACCTTTACATCTTTTCTGTTTTCTTTCTCTCTTTTCTTTACTTTTTTAGTTTCCCTCTGGATAACCCCATCAGGTAGAACCCGTACACTTTGGTACGTTTTGATGTTTGCCAGGGGCTTTATAGCACCCCACATTACGGCAACAAAAGTCCGAACACTTCTTGTAAGTATAGTTCGGCACCCCAAATTTAGCATTATATGCATTGGCTCCGAATCATGTCTTTGGTCAATAGTTGGGTTGCCCAGCTCCTGTGCTTTCTATCCTATGTTCCGCTGCATCGTCTAGGGTAGTAAAGGGAGAACTACTTGATTGTGCCCTGGTCTAAACCGGATGAGCACCTCAGTAGAGAAAGCCGAAAACTGACTGTCATGATGCGGCGAGAGCCGGTTAACTGTTCAAAGGTCTCAAATCGTTGGAGATTTTTCCGCATTACGCGAAGGATCGGTACTTCCCGATCAGACGCTGACAGCACCTTGGTTCGTATACCAGGGGCTGCGCCTATGTTTTATTATAACACTCCTATGGCTAAGTGAGGGTGTTCAAGTCATATAGTCTGGTTGCGTGGTTCGTTGAGCTAAACAACTCCTTCAAGGACCATATAATTGGATCAAGATTGTTTAGATACCATCCCGAACACCTCCATACTACCTACATGAGGGCAGAAGCCGATGACTCGCCAACCCTCAGATTTCATACAACACGGCCGCACAGGAGGATACAATTAAAACATAATAAAAATTATATTACAAAGCGGATTTGTTTTCATCATACAAGGGAAAAAATGAATGTATTTATTTGAGAATAACGTCCTTCCTGCACTGTGTTGCTACAAGTCGAGATCCCTTCAGGACGTCCGCAAAATATCGCTCGGGCATGTGGTGCTCCTTGCCCTCCGGCGGCCCCCGGGCCACCTCGACGACATCCATCTTCGCCCACCACATCTTGCAACGAGCGAAGGCCATGCGTGCACCCTCGATGCAGACTGATCGCTTCATGATGTCTAGCCGCGGACAAGCCTCCACCACCGCGGACAAGCCATAGTCGGATTATTAAATCCTTCATGGCCAGTTCGGCCATCCTTTGGAGCTCGACCAACTGTTTCAGTTGATCGGCAAAGGCCAATGGATGTTCCGGCACAGCATACTATGACCAGAACAGCTTCTCCGGAGAATCCCCTTCTCCGGCTTGGAAGAACTCCATAGCATCGGAGACACTGCGCAGCAGATCCACAAAATCCCCTAGGCAACTCCGAATCCGGGTTAATAAAAGGTACTTCCTCTCCGCATACTTGCTTTGCATGTTAAACGCCTTACCCGTTGCGATCTTCTTCGCCTCCTGGATCTCCTGGAGAGCGTCCGAGCCTCATTCCGTGCGGCCTCCGCGCTCTGACGAGCCATGGTAAGTTCGGCCTCTTGAGCTGACGCCTCACGCTCCAAGGCTTCACACCTCTTCACCACGTCCTAGAGCTCCTACTAGACCTCGTTGACCCGGGCCTTGAGCTTCTTACGGGCGACTTGCTATTGGACAGCCTTCCCCTCGGCTTTGGCCAGGGCCTTTCTCAGGGCCTCGACCTTGGTCGTCGCTTCTGTACAAATCATGGCATTTTGGTCATCGCATATCATGTTCTTCTTTTCGAATATATAGCAGGATATTGCTTACCTTGCTTCTTCTCGAGCTGCCTCTTCACTTGGCTCAGCTCTTCCTCGGCCTCTGCTAGTTTCTGTTTCAGTCCGGAGACTTTGGCCGTATGCGATGTCGCGGCCAGCAACGATGCCTGTATTTAAGAAAAATTTAGTTAGTTTCCTGGCACAGGAGATAGATCCTCTCTCCGGTTTTTTCTTTCCGAACACTGGGCAGTGTCTCAGGGGCTACTGTCTACATTGGGATTCTCTCCTTTTGGCATCACTTACCTCAAAACTTGTCAGCGGGTTGCCGCAGGCCTCGGTTAGTCCGCTCTTGGCAGACTAAACCCTTTCAATCACCGTGCCCATAAGGACACGGTGCTCATCCATAATGGAAGTGCCCCGCCACGCTTCTAGCAGACTATCCGTTGCCCATGGTTGGACAGGGGCCACCGGCAGAACATGCATCCCCCTTCTTTCGAAGGAGGGAGCGTGCTAGATTTCGGAGCCGCCTCGGTCTCCGGAATGGAGTCCGGTTGAGGGCCAAATTGTATACGACCCTCCCCGCCAGTATCTGGGGGGGATTAATTCCCCTCGGTGTCCGGCGACGGGGGTTTCTCATTCAGGCGCCTCCTGAGCCTCTCCCCCGCCAGGAACAGTCCTTCGGGTCAGCACCTCTACATCATCCCTGGTCTTAGAGGAGTGTGCGGCTAGCGGGGAGTCGCTGGCCATCGCCATGGAATCCAGCGAGCCTCCTGACAAGGATCATGGAAGGCTATTGTGGGCCAGACTACAATAACATAACCAATCATCTCAATACAGTGAGGAGGGGAAATTCCATGGGCCGATAAGGTATTAGTACTTACGATGCGGCTCGAGGCTTAGCACGGGGGCATCTCTCTGGACTGTCATCGACGTCCCATGCGGAGTTATCCGCGAGGGAGCCCTTCCCCCTTTTGAGCACCTCTGCCTCCAGAGTTGCGGAGGCTGCCCTCTTCTTCCCCCCCCCCCCATCAGGGGGAGAGTCGCTCTCCTCCTCCTCTTGATCCGCGTCGTCTTTGGCGGCGGGGGAATGGGCCTTGTCTTCGGACGTCACGTCCGAGGTACCCTTGCGGCGGGAGCCGCTCCGGGCCCCCTTGGCCTTTCCTGTGGCCTTCTTCTCTGGTGCCTCATAAGGTGCCGGCTCTAGCATCTTTGCTAAGTGTGGGATGACTGGCTCCTCGGGAAAGGGAGCCGGACACCGGATCTTCTTCGCCTTCTTCAACCAGTACTAAAAAGCAATGGTAATGGAAGCTTAGATATCATCCTTGAAACAAGAAAGTAAGGGATGTGTTGAAAACGACATACCTCGTTGGGGAGGTGATTTATGTCGTGACCCCGGTCTGAGCCAGTGGCCGGCGGTATCTTGTTGCCCTTGAAAAGCAACTTCCAGGCATCTTCATGAGTCGTTTCAAAAAGCCTCACCAGGGTATGGTGTTTCTTCCGGTTGAAATCCCATAGAAGACGGCTTCGGCTGTGGCAGGGAAGGATTCAGCGCAGCAACATCACTTGGATTATGTCGACAAGCTTGATGTCTCTATCTATCATACTTTGGATATGCGTTTGCAGCACAATCAGCTCGTCCGACGAACACTAGTTTGGGCTCTTCTCGACCCAGGAGGTGAGCCGCACGTTGCCGCTAGAGTTGAATTCGGTCGCCGCCACCCAGGTGGCATCGCGGGGTTCGGTGATGTAGAACCATAGCTTCTACCATTCCTTGACAGACTCCAGGAATGTTCCTTTTGTCCAAGAGACATTGGTGACCTTGCTCACCATGGCGCCCCCGCACTCTGCGTGCTGTCCGTCCACCACCTTGGGCTTCACGTTGAAGGTTTTGAGCCACAACCCGAAGTGGGAGTGGATGCGGAGGAAGGCCTTGCACACGGCGATGAACGCGGACATATTGAGGAAGGAGTTCGGAGATAGATCGTGGAAGTCTATCCCGTAGTAGAACATTATCCCGCGGACGAAGGGGTGGAGTGGAAACCCTAGCCCGCAAAGGAAATGAGGGATGAACACTAACCTCTCGTTGGGCTTCGGTGTGGGGATGATTTGTCCCTGGGCTGGAAGACGGTGGGTGATTTCCTTCGCCAGGTACCCGACCGCCCGAAGCTTGGCGATGTCCTCCTCCTTAACAGAGGAGACCATCCATTTGCCTTGACCTCCAGATCCGGACATGGTTGCTTTCTCGAGACAGGGAAATGAGAACTTGGGCGTTGGAGCTCAAGAGCGGAGAGGTAGGAAGAAAGAGTGGGAGAAGGAAGGGGAATCTTATCTCCTTATAAGGGCGGTGAATATCAAACGACCCCCCCCATTCGCCTTAAAATTTGCTTGCTCTCAAGGGCTATGTAAATGGCGCGGTTGGGTTACCCACACCCGTATTGATGAGAATCCCGTAATAAGGGGACACAATGTCTGCTTTGACAAGATGTGCCAATGACAACCGCGTCTCAAAACATGGGGCAAAAAACGGTTCGAAATTATGACCGGACAGCCGTGACGTCGCATTACTAAAGTTGTCAGCAGATTGGAGTTGTGTGTTATTATATTCTCTCTACGGTTGTGTGCGGTGTGTGTTACAGCTCCGGACACGATCAATTCGTCTGGAGATTATTCGTGAGTTCGGAAGGAGGAACCCGCCTTGCAATGTCGAAGACAACACTATGCGCTGGATACCTTGTCATTGAAGCCAGGTTCAGGGGCTACTGGGGGAGTCCTGGACTAAGGGGTCCTTGGGCGACCGGCCTGTTATCTATGGGCTGGACTGATGGGCTATGAAGATATGAAGACCGAACACTGTACCCGTGTCCGGATAAGACTCTCCTTGGCGTGGAAGGCAAGCTTGGCGAACAACAATGAACATTCCATCTTATGTAACCGACTCTATGTAACCCTAGATCCCCCTGGTGTCTATATAAACCGGAGGGTGAGGTCCGGAAAGGATATACTCAATACCTTAGTCATACATGCTAGACTTCTAGGCTTTAGCCATTACGATCTCGTGCTAGATCAACTCTTGTAATACTCATAGTCATGAATATCAATCAAGCAGGAAGTAGGGTATTACCTCCATAGAGAGGGCCCGAACCTGGGTAAACATCGGTGTCTGCTGTCTCCTATTACCATCAACCTTAGACGGACAGTTCGGGACCCCCTACCCGAGATCCGCCGGTTTTGACACCGACACCCCCTACCCGATATCCGTCAGTTTTGACACCAACATTGGTGCTTTCATTGAGAGTTCCGTTGCATCGTCACCAGAAGGTTCGGTGGCTCGATCAATCATCTACAACAATGCTGCCCTGGGGGAGGTTTTCCTCCCCCGTCAGATCTTTGTGTTTGGCGGCTTCGTACTGTAGGCCAACTCGCTTGGCCATCTACAGCAGATCGAAAACTGTGCCCCAGGTCACCAGATTAGTTTTGGAAACTTGGATTATGTCGCTGACATCTGAGGAGAATTGATCTTCCAAGGATTCATGACCCCAGCCTCCCTCTGGCCCTAGAGAAGAGCGTGTCGCCAGGTCTGACGACGGGATTTCTAAACCCGCTGGACTATCTGTGGCAACTAAGCCCAGTACAGGAGAACCAGAGGAAGCAGTGTCGCAGGCAACCATCACATAGCCGGACTCTTCCCCAGACACTGGCTTCGAACTCTCGGAGTCAGCATTGTGTGAGCTCGGCCGAGGAATCCCCTTCCTGCCATACTCCATGAATTCTCTTCTCCCTGGCCAAAACTCACCTTTAAGTGAGGCTCTGGACGTGATGCGATCCCTCGTCATTATGAAGGAGCAACGTCCGAACGACGCCCAGCCCGGACTAGGGGCTGAGAACGGGGAATTTTGCGTCCCACCCACCACCAACTTCATCGCCGCTGTCGAGGACTTAACTGACATGCTCGATTACGGCTCTGAAGACATCGACGGTGTGGACGACGATGTCGGGGAAGAGCAGGCCCAAAACCCACCGTTTACCAGACGCTGGATGACCACCTCTTCCTATGACGTGTACATGGTGGACACACCCAAGGAGGGTGACGACGATAATGAGAAAAATCCACAAGATGATAAACCTCCCGAGATACAACCAAAACACTGACAGCGCTGCTCTAAATCACGCCACAGCAAAGACAGCAATGCCGGCACGAGAGACAATAGTACTACGGACAATGCCGAAGACCAAGAAAACCCCGTCGAGCAAAACTCTAAACAAGACGATCGGGAGGATGGGCAAGTTAGC